>NW_024058183.1:0-64521 GCF_016432855.1 Salvelinus namaycush
TCATCAGCACACTGGTACCCCTCCACTCAGGCACACTGTACCCTCCACTTCATGCACACTGTACCCTCCACTCAGCACACTGTACCCCCTCCACTCAAGACACACTGTACCCTCCACTCCAGCACCACTGTACCCTTTTACTCAGGCAACACCTGGTTACCCTCCACTCAGCCACACTGTACCCTCCACTTCAGCACACTGTACCCTCCAACTCAGCACACTGTACCCTCTCACTCAGCACACTGTCCCTCCACTCAGCACACTGTACCCTTCACTCAGCACACTGTACCTTTACTCAGCACACTGTACCCTCCACTCAGCACACTGTACCCTCCACTCAGCACACATGTACCCTCACTCAGGCACTGTACCCTCCACTCAGCACACTGTACCCTTTACTCAGCACACTGTACCCTTCACTCAGCACACTGTACCCTCCACTCAGCACACTGTACCCTTCACTCAGCACACTGTACCCTTACTCAGCACACGTACCCTCCACTCAGCACACTGTACCCTTCACTCAGCACACCGTACCCTCCACTCAGCACCACTGTACCCCTCCACTCAGCACACTGTACCCTCCACCAGCACACTGTACCCTCCACTCAGCACACTGTACCCTCCACTCAGCACACTGTACCCTCCACTCAGCACACTGTACCTTTCACTCAGCACACTGTACCCTCCACTCATCACACTGTACCCTCCACTCAGCACACTGTACCCTCCACCCAGCACACTGTACCCTCCACTCAGCACACTGTACCCTCCACCCAGCACACTGTACCCTCCACCCAGCACACTGTACCCTCCACCCAGCACACTGTACCCTCCACTCAGCACACTGTACCCTCCACCCAGCACACTGTACCCTCCACCCAGCACACTGTACCCTTCACTCAGCACAATGTACCCTCCACTCAGCACACTGTACCCTTCACTCAGCACACTGTACCCTCCACTCAGCACACTGTACCCTCCACCCAGCACACTGTACCCTTCACTCAGCACACTGTACCCTCCACTCAGCACACTGTACCCTTCACTCAGCACACTGTACCCAGCACACTGTACCCTCCACCCAGCACACTGTACCCTCCACCCAGCACACTGTACCCTCCACCCAGCACACTGTGCCCTCCACCCAGCACACTGTACCCTCCACTCAGCACACTGTACCCTCCACCCAGCACACTGTACCCTCCACCCAGCACACTGTACCCTTCACTCAGCACACTGTACCCTCCACTCAGCACACTGTACCCTCCACTCAGCACACTGTACCCTCCACCCAGCACACTGTACCCTCCACTCAGCACACTGTACCCTCCACTCAGCACACTGTACCCTCCACTCAGCACACTGTACCCTCCACCCAGCACACTGTACCCTCCACTCAGCACACTGTACCCTCCACCCAGCACACTGTACCCTCCACTCAGCACACTGTACCCTCCACTCAGCACACTGTACCCTCCACTCAGCACACTGTACCCTCCACTCAGCACACTGTACCCTCCACTCAGCACACTGTACCCGTCACTCAGCACACTGTACCCTCCACTCAGCACACTGTACCCTCCACTCAGCACACTGTACCCTTTACTCAGCACACTGTACCCTCCACTCAGCACACTGTACCCTCCACTCAGCACACTGTACCCTCCACCCAGCACACTGTACCCTCCACTCAGCACACTGTACCCTCCACTCAGCACACTGTACCCTCCACTCAGCACACTGTACCCTCCACTCAGCACACTGTACCCTCCACTCAGCACACTGTACCCTCCACTCAGCACACTGTACCCTCCACTCAGCACACTGTACCCTTCACTCAGCACACTGTACCCTCCACTCAGCACACTGTACCCTCCACTCAGCACACTGTACCCTTTCACTCAGCACACTGTACCCTCCACTCAGCACACTGTACCCTCCACTCAGCACAACTGTACCCTTTACTCAGCACACTGTACCCTCCACTCAGCACACTGTACCCTCCACTCAGCACACTGTACCCTTCACTCAGCACACTGTACCCTCCACTCAGCACACTGTACCCTCCACTCAGCACACTGTACCCTCCACTCAGCACACTGTACCCTCCACTCAGCACACTGTACCCTTCACTCAGCACACTGTACCCTCCACTCAGCACACTGTACCCTTCACTAAGTGTGGAAGGCACCTCTGACCTGTCATCAAGCTTGTAAACAACCTTCTTCATTAGTCAACTACTTCTATAGAGCACAGGATGCATTTACAGTCATATCACATACCTTCTTCATTAGTCAACTACTTCTATAGAGCACAGGATGCATTTACAGTCATATCACATATCACAACTACTTCTATAGAGGATGCATTTACAGTCATATCACATTGTCTCATGCAGTCTATACACAAGTTAGGGAATAAAACACACACACACACACACACACACACACACACACACACACACACACACACACACACACACACACACACACACACACACACACACACACGTGCACCCCCGTGTGAGTTTTGTTAATTTGTTAATCCATCTGAAAGTGATCCCTGTCAGTGTTCAGAGGTGAGTGAGAACGTGTTGATGAACGCCTCCTAAATGACGAGTGGGTTCGGCAGCGCGCGGACACCCGACACCTCTGCTGTGTGTGTGTGTGTGTGTGTGTGTGTGTGTGTGTGTGTGTGTGTGTGTGTGTGTGTGTGTGTGTGTGTGTGTGTGTGTGTGTGTGTGTGTGTGTGTGTGTGTAAGAAGCTAGGCCACAGCTGCGTACAGCTGCCTGTGAGAGGCTCTGACAAGCCATGGAGACAAGCAGGCTGGACCACAGTGCAGTTACAGGCTACAGAGACACACACACACACCACGTGCACACACACATATGCATGCAAAACCCACACACACACACACACACACACACACACACACACACACACACACACACACACACACACAGACAATCAGTCAGAGCTCAGTACTCCAGACACACTTCAGGTCCCAGCCCCAGAGAACAACAGTCAGAGCTCAGTACTCCAGACACACTTCAGGTCCCAGCCCCAGAGAACAACAGTCAGAAGCTCCTGGTATCTCATCATTATGATGGTTATTTGTTTTCCTCCAGGAAGACAACAAGATAACGAGGTCATTGCTAAATGTTAGAATGTAGAAAACAAGTTTTGGGGAAATACAAGCCTCTAAATGCTTTCTAATGATAAGCAGAGGAAGTCTGTTGGAGGAAGTAGACAGGCTGGATTTAGACACAGTGCTATGTCTGTTGTTCTCTCTTTAGAAGACGAAGAAGAGGAAGGAAGTTATGACAGTGACGAAGGACAAGACATCAAAGCACAACCCTCCCGAGACGTCTCTTCATGCTCCACTGTGACTGGTCCATCCCCCTCGTCTGTCGTCAAGCTGGAGGCCAATCAGAAAGCCCGGAACAAAAAAGAGAGGCAGGAGCTTTACGGTAAGAAGACAGGCTTGGTGTGTGTGTGTGTGTGTGTGTGTGTGTGTGTGTGTGTGTGTGTGTGTGTGTGTGTGTGTGTGTGTGTGTGTGTGTGTGTGTGTGTGTGTGTGTGTGTGTGTGTGTGTGTGTGTGGGTGGGTGTGTGTGTGTGTGTGTGTGTGTCTGTGTGTGTGTGTGTGTGTGTGTGTGTGTGAGAGAGAGAGTTACGCTACTTAATTTCTGTCACCAAAATTAAGAATCTCAATAACATTGGTCAGCTTTGACATGTTTACAATGTTTACTAAATATTTGTCATACACAAATACTGATGCTCACAAGGTACATGGTACTATAAACATCTATATCCCCTAAAATATATATATATTATAATTATAATCATCTCCAGGAGAAGCATCTGTTTTGTTTTAGTCTGTGGGGTCGTTACTGGTCTACAATCTTCTCTAATTCCTGATTGAGAGAAAAGAGAGAAAAGAGAAAGGACCACTGGTTCAGGACTGATAATATACAATATCTGTTAGTCGGTACCACATCAACTTTTAGTTCCTACCTTACAAATTCAGAGAGCACATTGACTCCCCTATCACTGACTCTCTACACTCGTACCTGTCTACCACTGACCCTCTACACTCATACCTGTCTACCACTGCACCTCTACACTCGTACCTGTCTACCACTGACCCTCTACACTCATACCTGTCTACCACTGCCCTCTACACTCATACCTGTCTACCACTGACCCTCTACACTCGTACCTGTCTACCACTGCCCCTCTACACTCATACCTGTCTACCACTGCACCTCTACACTCGTACCTGTCTACCACTGACCCTCTACACTCATACCTGTCTACCACTGCCCTCTACACTCATACCTGTCTACCACTGACCCTCTACACTCATACCTGTCTATCACTGACCCTCTACACTCATACCTGTCTACCACTGACCCTCTACACTCATACCTGTCTACCACTGACCCTCTACACTCATACCTGTCTACCACTGACCCTCTACACTCATACCTGTCTACCACTGACCATCTACACTCATACCTGTCTACCACTGCCCCTCTACACTCATACCTGTCTACCACTGACCCTCTACACTCATACCTGTCTACCACTGCCCCTCTACACTCATACCTGTCTACCACTGACCCTCTACACTCATACCTGTCTACCACTGACCCTCTACACTCATACCTGTCTACCACTGCCCCTCTACACTCGTACCTGTCTACCACTGCCCCTCTACACTCGTACCTGTCTACCACTGCCCCTCTACACTCGTACCTGTCTACCACTGACCCTCTACACTCATACCTGTCTACCACTGACCCTCTACACTCATACCTGTCTACCACTGACCCTCTACACTCATACCTGTCTACCACTGACCCTCTACACTCATACCTGTCTACCACTGCCCCTCTACACTCATACCTGTCTACCACTGCCCCTCTACACTCATACCTGTCTACCACTGACCCTCTACACTCATACCTGTCTACCACTGACCCTCTACACTCATACCTGTCTACCACTACCCCTCTACACTCATACCTGTCTACCACTGCACCTCTACACTCGTACCTGTCTACCACTGTACCTCTACACTCGTACCTGTCTACCACTGACCCTCTACACTCATACCTGTCTACCACTGCACCTCTACACTCATACCTGTCTACCACTGCACCTCTACACTCGTACCTGTCTACCACTGCACCTCTACACTCGTACCTGTCTACCACTGACCCTCTACACTCATACCTGTCTACCACTGACCCTCTACACTCATACCTGTCTACCACTACCCCTCTACACTCATACCTGTCTACCACTGCACCTCTACACTCGTACCTGTCTACCACTGTACCTCTACACTCATACCTGTCTACCACTGACCCTCTACACTCATACCTGTCTACCACTGCACCTCTACACTCATACCTGTCTACCACTGCACCTCTACACTCGTACCTGTCTACCACTGCACCTCTACACTCGTACCAGTCTACCACTGCCCCTCTACACTCGTACCTGTCTACCACTGCCCCTCTACACTCATACCTGTCTACCACTGCCCCTCTACACTCGTACCTGTCTACCACTAACCATCTACACTCATACCTGTCTACCACTGACCCTCTACACTCGTACCTGTCTACCACTGCACCTCTACACTCATACCTGTCTACCACTGCCCCTCTACACTCGTACCTGTCTACCACTGACCCTCTACACTCATACCTGTCTACCACTGCCCCTCTACACTCGTACCAGTCTACCACTGCCCCTCTACACTCGTACCTGTCTACCACTAACCATCTACACTCATACCTGTCTACCGCTGCCCCTCTACACTCGTACCTGTCTACCACTGCCCCTCTACACTCATACCTGTCTACCACTGACCCTCTACACTCGTACCTGTCTACCACTAACCATCTACACTCATACCTGTCTACCACTGACCATCTACACTCATACCTGTCTACCACTGACCCTCTACACTCATACCTGTCTACCACTGACCCTCTACACTCGTACCTGTCTACCATTAACCATCTACACTCATACCTGTCTACCACTGACCATCTACACTCATACCTGCCTACCACTGCCCCTCTACACTCATACCTGTCTACCACTGACCCTCTACACTCGTACCTGTCTACCATTAACCATCTACACTCGTACCTGTCTACCACTGCCCCTCTACACTCATACCTGTCTACCACTGCACCTCTACACTCATACCTGTCTACCACTGCACCTCTACACTCATACCTGTCTACCACTGCCCCTCTACACTCATACCTGTCTACCACTGCCCCTCTACACTCGTACCTGTCTACCACTGCACCACTGCCCCTCTACACTCGTACCTGTCTACCACTGCCCCTCTACACTCATACCTGTCTACCACTGCCCCTCTACACTCGTACCTGTCTACCACTGCACCACTGCCCCTCTACACTCATACCTGTCTACCACTGCCCCTCTACACTCGTACCTGTCTACCACTGCCCCTCTACACTCATACCTGTCTACCACTGACCCTCTACACTCGTACCTGTCTACCACTGCACCTCTACACTCGTACCTGTCTACCACTGACCCTCTACACTCGTACCTGTCTACCACTGCCCCTCTACACTCGTACCTGTCTACCACTGCCCCTCTACACTCGTACCAGTCTACCACTGCCCCTCTACACTCGTACCTGTCTACCACTAACCATCTACACTCATACCTGTCTACCGCTGCCCCTCTACACTCGTACCTGTCTACCACTGCCCCTCTACACTCATACCTGTCTACCACTGACCCTCTACACTCGTACCTGTCTACCACTAACCATCTACACTCATACCTGTCTACCACTGACCATCTACACTCATACCTGTCTACCACTGACCCTCTACACTCATACCTGTCTACCACTGACCCTCTACACTCATACCTGTCTACCACTGACCCTCTACACTCATACCTGTCTACCACTGACCCTGTACACTCATACCTGTCTACCACTGACCCTCTACACTCGTACCTGTCTACCACTAACCATCTACACTCATACCTGTCTACCGCTGCCCCTCTACACTCGTACCTGTCTACCACTGCCCCTCTACACTCGTACCTGTCTACCACTGACCATCTACACTCATACCTGTCTACCACTGACCCTCTACACTCATACCTGTCTACCACTGACCCTCTACACTCATACCTGTCTACCACTGACCCTCTACACTCATACCTGTCTACCACTGACCCTGTACACTCATACCTGTCTACCACTGACCCTCTACACTCATACCTGTCTACCACTGACCCTGTACACTCATACCTGTCTACCACTGACCCTCTACACTCATACCTGTCTACCACTGACCCTGTACACTCATACCTGTCTACCACTGACCCTCTACACTCGTACCTGTCTACCACTGCCCCTCTACACTCATACCTGTCTACCACTGACCCTCTACACTCATACCTGTCTACCACTGCCCCTCTACACTCGTACCTGTCTACCACTGACCCTCTATACTCATACCTGTCTTTTCTTCCTGGCACTGATTTTACAGATTGTGGTTGTTTTGAGGAACTTGCAACGACTGTAATATGAGGTTATTTTACCTTTAGTTGAAGCACTAATTGGATTGTAAGTCACACTGAATTAGAATGCTAAATGACTAAAATACTAAATGTAGTATTACTAAATATAATTCTCGATTGAACCATGCAGGTTCCCAGAGTCTGTCCGGGGCAGAGGGAGAGGTGAAGGTGAGGAAGAGGGCCCCCTGTAGGCTTGGCATGGTCACTGCAGCCAAGAAGCACCCAGAGTACCAGGACCAGTCAGAGGGGGTGAGGAGGGCCGGTGGACCCAGGCCCCAGGAGCCTCGCCGGGAGAGCCTAGGGACCAGGGGCAGCCTCTACCGGAGGACCATGGGGCCGGTCACCTTCCCCACCACCAGTGAGAGGCTGAAGAGGGCCACACGCAAGAGCACCATGCTGAGGGGACCCATTAACAAGGTTAGTGTTGCTTGGCGAGTACAGCTTCCTCCTGTTTCGGCTCATACTAAGGCTCTAACCCAGGACCTCTGCCTCACAAACACACCTGACCGCCCTCCTGAAGCGTCTTACCCAGTCGCTCCAGAGAAAAGCTAGCTATTCACAGGGTCCTAGAGATCAGGATTATTCAGTCATTGATATGCACCTGAGTGGTTTGTATGTGATGTATGGAATCAGTCCAGGTGAAGTTTCCCCAAGTACAGTGGTGGAAAAAGTCCTCAATTGTCATACTTGAGTAAAAGTAAAGATACCTTAATAGAAAATGACTCAAGTTAAAGTGAAAGTCACCCAGTAGAATACTACTTGAGTAAAAGTCAAAAAGTATTTGGTTTTAAATGTACTTGAGTATCAAAAGTAACTGGAATTGCTAATATATATATATTTAAGTATCAAAAGTAAAAGTCTAAATCGTTTAAAATTCCTAATATTAAGAAAATCATCCGGCACAATCTTCTGTTTTTAAAATGTACGGATAGCCAGGGGCACACTCCAATACTCAGACATCATTTACAAACTAAGCATGTGTGTTTAGTGAGTCCACCAGATCAGAGGCAGTAGGGATGACCAGGGATGTTCTCTTCATAAGTGTGTGAATTCGACCATTTTCCTGTCCTGCTAAGCATTCAAAATGTGGTTGTTTTGGGTGTCAGGGAAAATGTATGGAGTAAAAAATACATAATTTTCTTTAGGAATGTAGTGAATTAAAAGTAAAAGTTGTCAAAAATATAAATAGTAAAGTAAAGATACCCCAAAAAACAACTTAAGTACTTTACACCAATTCCTAGGTACAGATCTAGGATCAGCTTCCCTTATCCAAATCCTAACCTTAACCAGTGGAGGAAAATGCAAAACTGAACCAAGTTACAATGACACAACGTCAACCTCTTGTTGAAGTTAACCAAGAGTGTGATATACTCTTAGAAAAAAGGGTTCCAAAAGGGTTCTTCGGCTGTCCCCATAGAAGAACCCTCTGGGGTTCCATGTAGAACGCTCTGTGGCAGGGGTTCTACATAGAACCCAAAAGGGTCTATCTGGAACCAAAAAGGGTTCTTCAAAGGGTTCTCCTATGGGGACAGCCAAAAAAAACTAGAATTTAGAATTTAGACAATTACACAACTTCAATCTGTAACTCGATCTCTCACATAACCATGACATAACCTGACGCCTTTCTCTCCTCACACTGGGATGATTCATACTGTAGCGCTAACTAGCCATGGAGAGATCCACACACACACACGCACACATGCTCACACGCACACACACACACTCGCACACTCATTTACTCACTCACTCACACCTCTCTTCCTGGTCACATGTCACAGAGGAGAAGTTGCTGGTCAGGCGGTGTCCAATCACCTCAGAGTGACGACAACACTTGCAGGGGGAGGAGGATCCGAAACAAACAGGTAATCAGAATCACTCAATCAGCCCTCATTGCTCAACTCTAACCTCTAACCTTTCATTTGGCTGATCTGATTTGCCATTGGTAGGTCCTACATTCGTAGGCTATATGACGCTATATGTATGTACCGGTATGTCAAAGCATTTAGCATCTGACAGCCTGGAATTCAAAGTGATGTGCTCTATCACCATGGATATAGTACCAGGCCACATCCCACTCCCTCCCTGCTGAGTAACTGTGTGAAGGGGGTTGGGGGGCAGGAAATGGGGGGATTGGGGGAGTGTGGATCGCACCTTCTTATGTGGAAGAGTGAAACTATGTCAGGGAAAATGACTACCTCCAGGGGACAAACTGTACATGTAGTGTTTAGTGTCAATCTCTGAGTTACATGCTAACTAACTAACTCTCTCTCTCTCCCCCCCCCCAGCCCAAGGGCCGTGCAGTGAGCCGTCTACTAGAGAGCATGGCGGCGGACGAGGGCTTTCAGATGGACGAGGATGATAGCAGCTTCTCCGAGGGGGATGAGGACAGTAACCCGTCATACCCTCACAACCCCAGGAGTCCACTAGGTGAGGAGGGAACACAGTCACTCACAGTTTTGTGTTACTATCCTTGTGGGGACCAAATAATTGATTCCCATCCAAAATCCTATTTCCCTAACCTCTAACCATAACCTTAACTTAACCCTAACTGTAACCCTAAATGTAACCTTAACTACAAACCTCTAATCTGAATTCTAACCCTAAACGTAACCCCTAAGGCTAAAATAGCATTTTTCCTCGTGGGGACCGGAAAATCTACCCACTTGTCTGAATTTTCCTCGTTTTACTATCCTTGTGAGGACTTCTGATTACCACAACATAAGTTAAACACACACACACACACACACACACACACACACACACACACACACACACACACACACACACACACACACACACACACACACACACACACACACACACACACACACACACACAAACAAGATAGAAGGGAACAAATATGCACTTCCATACACACTGTTGATGTGTGCTGTCTTTCATTAAATGATTGTGTACGCCTTACCCAGCAGCCCCCAGCTGTGTCCTGACCCAACAGCTGCTGACAGATGGACTCAGGGTGCTGATCTCCAAGGAGGATGAACTTCTGTACGCAGCCCGGGTCCACACACTGGAGCTGCCTGACATGTAACTATACCTTTACATTTCAGTCATTTAGCAGACACTCTTATCCAGAGCAACTTACACTAGTGAGTGCACACACACACACACACACACACACACACACACACATACACACACACACACACACTATATACAGTATCAGCCACTACTACCTCAGTGGCTGGGAGCCATGGTTGGTCTTCTCTGCAGTGAGTGACTCAGTGTTGGCATCTTAGCCTCTCACTCCAGAAGGAGTCCACACACCCCCTGCAGAGCTCTCTCTCTTCCTTACACTCTCATTCTTTCTCCCTCTCTCTCCTCCTCCTCCTCCTCCTCTCTCTCCTCCTCCTCCTCCCTCTCTCTCCTCCTCCTCTCTCTCTGTTACATAACTCCATGTCTTCTCTCACCCAGCTCACACTGAGCAGAAGAGTGTCGATAATGCTGCTCCGGCAGCAGGCAATAAAAAGTGGAACGGAGGAGTGGGACAGTGACACGTGAAACCAGGCATAATACCCAAACAGCTGAAAATAGTTTTCTCTCTCTGCTCTTCCTCTCTTTCTCTCCCTCTCCCTTCCTCTTCCTCCCTCTCTTCCTCTTCCCCTCTCTATCTCCATTCCTTTCTCTCTCCCTTCCTCTTCCTCTCTCTCTCTCTTCCTCTCTCTCTTCCTCTTCCCCTCTATCTCCATTCCCCTCTCTCTCTCTCTCTCTCTCTCTCTCTCTCTCTCTCTCTCTCTCTCTCTCTCTCTCTCTCTCTCTCTCTCTCTCTCTCTCTCTCTCTCTCTCTCTCTCTCTCTCTCTCTCTCTCTCTCTCTCTCTCTCTCTCTCTCTCTCTCTCTCTCTCTCTCTCTCTCTCTCTCTCTCTCTCTCCTCTTTCTCCTCTTTCTCAATCTCCAGCTACAGCATTGTTATTGACGGGGAGAGAGGAAACCGCCCCAGAATCTACTCACTGGAGCAACTGCTGCAGGAAGCGGTGAGTTCAGTTCCTACCCCCTCTTTAGAAAACAATAGTTCCCCCCACACCCAGACCTCTGGGATGTGGCCACGCTGGACTAACCCGCTCTGGATCCTCCTCAATCCCTCTCCCTTCCCTCCTCTCCTCTACTGTCCTCTCCTCGTCTCTACTCTACTGTCCTCTCCTCTCCTCTCCTCTACTGTCCTCTACTATCCTATCCTCTGCTGTTCTCTCCTCTCCTCTACTCTCCTCTACTGTCCTCTCCTCTTCTCTAGTGTCCTCTACTATCCTGTCCTCTGCTGTCCTCTCCTCTACTGTCCTCTCCTCTACTGTCCTCTACTGTCCTCTACTATCCTGTCCTCTGCTGTCCTCTCCTCTTCTCTAGTGTCCTCTACTATCCTGTCCTCTGCTGTCCTCTCCTCTACTGTCCTCTCCTCTACTGTCCTCTACTATCCTGTCCTCTGCTGTCCTCTCCTCTACTGTCCTCTCCTCTACTGTCCTCTACTGTCCTCTCCTCTACTGTCCTCTCCTCTACTATCCTCTACTGTCCTCTCCTCTACTGTCCTCTACTGTCCTCTCCTCTACTGTCCTCTCCTCTACTGTCCTCTCCTCTACTGTCCTCTACTGTCCTCTTCTCTACTGTCCTCTCCTCTACTGTCCTCTACTGTCCTCTACTGTCCTCTCCTCTACTGTCCTCTACTGTCCTCTCCTCTACTGTCCTCTCCTCTACTGTCCTCTACTGTCCTCTCCTCTACTGTCCTCCCCTCTACTGTCCTCTCCTCTACTGTCCTCTACTGTCCTCTCCTTTACTGTCCTCTCCTCTACTGTCCTCTCCTCTACTGTCCTCTACTGTCCTCTCCTTTACTGTCCTCTCCTCTACTGTCCTCCCCTCTACTGTCCTCCCCTCTACTGTCCTCCCCTCTACTGTCCTCTACCCTCTTTGAGTTTCTGTGCCCGTGTGTGTGTACGTTAAACCAAGTCACTGTGTAGGGATAATCCCTCTAGCACCTGCTCCATACATGTTTTGTGTCGTAATGGGAGACGACGCAGACTTCCCCTCCTGGTAACACAGGCTGCCCATACTGATGGAGACACAGTCTGCCCATACTGATGGAGACACAGGCTGCCCATACTGATGGACACACAGGCTCATACTGATGGAAACACAGGCTGCCCATACTGATGGAGACACAGGCTGCCCATACTGATGGAGACACAGGCTGCCCATACTGATGGAGACACAGGCTGCCCATACTGATGGAGACACAGGCTGCCCATACTGATGGAGACACAGGCTGCCCATACTGATGGAGACACAGGCTGCCCATACTGATGAAGACACAGGCTGCCCATACTGATGGAGACACAGGCTGCCTATACTGATGGAGACACAGGCTGCCCATACTGATGGAGACACAGTCTGCCCATACTGATGGAGACACAGTCTGCCCATACTGATGGAGACACAGTCTGCCCATACTGATGGAGACACAGGCTGCCTATACTGATGGAGACACAGTCTGCCCATACTGATGGAGACACAGTCTGCCCATACTGATGGAGACACAGGCTGCCTATACTGATGGAGACACAGTCTGCCCATACTGATGGAGACACAGTCTGCCCATACTGATGGAGACACAGGCTGCCTATACTGATGGAGACACAGTCTGCCCATACTGATGGAGACACAGGCTGCCTATACTGATGGAGACACAGTCTGCCCATACTGATGGAGACACAGTCTGCCCATACTGATGGAGACACAGTCTGCCCATACTGATGGAGACACAGGCTGCCTATACTGATGGAGACACAGGCTGCCTATACTGATGGAGACACAGTCTGCCCATACTGATGGAGACACAGTCTGCCCATACTGATGGAGACACAGTCTGCCCATACTGATGGAGACACAGTCTGCCCATACTGATGGAGACACAGTCTGCCCATACTGATGGAGACACAGGCTGCCCATACTGATGGAGACACAGGCTGCCCATACTGATGGACACACAGTCTGCCCATACTGATGGACACACAGTCTGCCCATACTGATGGAGACACAGGCTGCCCATACTGATGGAGACACAGTCTGCCCATACTGATGGAGACACAGGCTGCCCATACTGATGGAGACACAGGCTGCCCATACTGATGGAGACACAGTCTGCCCATACTGATGGAGACACAGGCTGCCCATACTGATGGAGACACAGGCTGCCCATACTGATGGAGACACAGGCTGCCTATACTGATGGAAACACAGGCTGCCCATACTGATGGAGACACAGTCTGCCCATACTGATGGAAACACAGGCTGCCCATACTGATGGAGACACAGTCTGCCCATACTGATGGAAACACAGGCTGCCCATACTGATGGAGACACAGGCTGCCCATACTGATGGAGACACAGTCTGCCCATACTGATGGAGACACAGGCTCATACTGATGGAGACACAGGCTGCCCATACTGATGGAAACACAGGCTGCCCATACTGATGGAGACACAGTCTGCCCATACTGATGGAAACACAGGCTGCCCATACTGATGGAGACACAGGCTGCCCATACTGATGGAGACACAGTCTGCCCATACTGATGGAGACACAGGCTGCCCATACTGATGGAGACACAGGCTGCCCATACTGATGGAGACACAGTCTGCCCATACTGATGGAGACACAGTCTGCCCATACTGATGGAGACACAGGCTCATACTGATGGAGACACAGTCTGCCCATACTGATGGAAACACAGGCTGCGCATACTGATGGAAACACAGGCTGCCCATACTGATGGAGACACAGTCTGCCCATACTGATGGAGACACAGGCTGCCCATACTGATGGAGACACAGTCTGCCCATACTGATGGAGACACAGTCTGCCCATACTGATGGAGACACAGTCTGCCCATACTGATGGAGACACAGTCTGCCCATACTGATGGAGACACAGGCTGCCCATACTGATGGAGACACAGTCTGCCCATACTGATGGAGACACAGTCTGCCCATACTGATGGAGACACAGGCTGCCCATACTGATGGAGACACAGTCTGCCCATACTGATGGAGACACAGGCTGCCTATACTGATGGAGACACAGGCTGCCCATAGTGATGGAGACACAGGCTGCCCATACTGATGGAGACATAGTCTGCCCATACTGATGGACACATAGGCTCATACTGATGGAGACACAGGCTGCCCATACTGATGGAGACATAGTCTGCCCATACTGATGGACACACAGGCTCATACTGATGGAGACACAGGCTGCCCATACTGATGGAGACACAGGCTGCCCATACTGATGGAGACACAGTCTGCCCATACTGATGGAGACACAGGCTGCCCATACTGATGGAGACACAGGCTGCCCATACTGATGGAGACACAGGCTGCCCATACTGATGGAGACACAGTCTGCCCATACTGATGGAGACACAGGCTGCCCATACTGATGGAGACACAGGCTGCCCATACTGATGGACACACAGGCTGCCTATACTGATGGAGACACAGGCTGCCCATACTGATGGAGACACAGTCTGCCCATACTGATGGAGACACAGGCTGAGACACAGTCTGCCCATACTGATGGAGACACAGGCTCATACTGATGGAGACACAGGCTGCCCATACTGATGGAGACACAGTCTGCCCATACTGATGGAGACACAGTCTGCCCATACTGATGGAGACACAGTCTGCCCATACTGATGGAGACACAGGCTGCCCATACTGATGGAGACACAGGCTGCCCATACTGATGGAGACACGGGCTGCCCATACTGATGGAGACACAGGCTGCCCATACTGATGGAGACACAGTCTGCCCATACTGATGGAGACACAGGCTGCCCATACTGATGGACACACAGGCTCATACTGATGGAGACACAGGCTGCCCATACTGATGGAGACATAGTCTGCCCATACTGATGGACACACAGGCTCATACTGATGGAGACACAGGCTGCCCATACTGATGGACACACAGGCTGCCCATACTGATGGAGACACAGGCTCATACTGATGGAGACACAGGCTGCCCATACTGATGGAGACATAGTCTGCCCATACTGATGGACACACAGGCTCATACTGATGGAGACACAGGCTGCCCATACTGATGGACACACAGGCTGCCCATACTGATGGACACACAGGCTCATACTGATGGAGACACAGGCTCATACTGTAGACAAACTGTAACTGCCAGCATAAAGGGAACACAGTGGTGGTTCCTGAGTTAATGAAGCAATTAACATCCCATCATGCTTAGGGTCATGTATAAAAATGACACGTTGCCCATTATTTTGGCTACCATGGCTAGAAGAGATCTCAGTGACTTTGAAATAGGGGTCTCAAAGGAGCACAGGGGGTTTAAAAGGTGTGTGTGTGTGTGTGTGTGTGTGTGTGTGTGTGTGTGTCTGTGTGTGTGTGTGTGTGTGTGTGTGTGTGTGTGTGTGTGTGTGTGTGTGTGTGTGTGTGTGTGTGTGTGTGTGTGTGTGTGTGTGTATGTGTGTGTGTCTCAGTCACCAGATCTCAATCCAGTTGAACACTTATGGGCGGTTCTGGAGCGGTACCTGAGACAGCGTTTTCCACCCAATTATGGATTTTCTTGTGGATGAATGGTGTCGCATCCCTCCAATAGAGTTTCAGACGCTGTTCTGGTGGCCCAACGCCCAATTAAGAGTTACCTGTAGATCTAGCAGAACATATAAAGGACAGTTCAGGGTCATGTTCATTAGGCACCAACGGGAAGAAACCACACTGAAACAGGGAGGGATTACCTGGACATGTGCAAGAACAAACGCTCATTTGCGAAGCGCTTAAAAAACAAATATGTTGCGTTCGCTAATGAACACGACCCTGCTAATGATGAGCAGGGTAGGATAGCAGCCTTAGCCAGAGAAAATACATAGCAGATACCAGTTATTACTTCAATAAAACGGACGATCTCAACCCTCAGTTAGATTTTCTCTTTTGCACCTGGGTTTGAGTAGCGGAGTGTGTGTGTTTGCTGTCTGAGGTTTCTGATGGTGCTCCAGGCTAAGCTAACGCTACAGTTTATCTAAGACATCAGTGAAATGAAGCCTAATTATACACTGTAAACCACAGGGCATTCTTGGCGGGCATTCATTTGCGTTTCGCTGTGTAACTTGTTCAAGCAAGCTTTCTCATTCCTGTGTGTGTGTGTTTGTGTGTTTTTCCTGAGAGGAAAGCTCTGCTGGTGTTTATTGTAAACCGAACTGGTGACTTTTGCCCCACATTCTGATGACATCCTGGTGCTACGGCTCAGTGGCAGCTGGGTCATCTCATAACAGAGACCTCAGACCCACAACACACACACACACACACACACACACACACACACACACACACACACACACACACACACACACACACACACACACACACACACACACACACACACACCTTCCTCCAGGGAGACAGGAGAGGATTGTGTGTAGAGGACAACCTGGTGGTTCCTCAATGTTTTTTTTGCATCATTCCTCACTGCTCCTTGACATACTTTAGTAACTAGGAGGATCCTCTCACTGCTCCTTGACATACTTTAGTAACCAGGAGGATCCTCTCACTGATACTTTATATACTTTAGTAACTAGGAGGATCCTCTCACTGATACTTTATATACTTTAGTAACCAGGAGGATCCTCTCACTGATCCTTGACATACTTTAGTAACCAGGAGGATCCTCTCACTGCTCCTTGACATACTTTAGTAACCAGGAGGATCCTCTCACTGATACTTTATATACTTTAGTAACCAGGAGGATCCTCTCACTGATCCTTGACATACTTTAGTAACCAGGAGGATCCTCTCACTGCTCCTTGACATACTTTAGTAACCAGGAGGATCCTCTCACTGATACTTTATATACTTTAGTAACTAGGAGGATCCTCTCACTGCTCCTTGACATACTTTAGTAACTAGGAGGATCCTCTCACTGATCCTTGACATACTTTAGTAACCAGGAGGATCCTCTCACTGATACTTTATATACTTTAGTAACTAGGAGGATCCTCTCACTGCTCCTTGACATACTTTAGTAACCAGGAGGATCCTCTCACTGATACTTTATATACTTTAGTAACTAGGAGGATCCTCTCACTGATACTTGACATACTTTAGTAACTAGGAGGATCCTCTCACTGATCCTTGACATACTTTAGTAACTAGGAGGATCCTCTCACTGATCCTTGACATACTTTAGTAACCAGGAGGATCCTCTCACTGATACTTTATATACTTTAGTAACTAGGAGGATCCTCTCACTGCTCCTTGACATACTTTAGTAACTAGGAGGATCCTCTCACTGCTCCTTGACATACTTTAGTAACCAGGAGGATCCTCTCACTGATACTTTATATACTTTAGTAACTAGGAGGATCCTCTCACTGATACTTGACATACTTTAGTAACTAGGAGGATCCTCTCACTGCTCCTTGACATACTTTAGTAACTAGGAGGATCCTCTCACTGCTCCTTGACATACTTTAGTAACTAGGAGGATCCTCTCACTGATACTTTATATACTTTAGTAACTAGGAGGATCCTCTCACTGATACTTGACATACTTTAGTAACTAGGAGGATCCTCTCACTGATACTTTATATACTTTAGTAACTAGGAGGATCCTCTCACTGCTCCTTGACATACTTTAGTAACCAGGAGGATCCTCTCACTGATACTTTATATACTTTAGTAACTAGGAGGATCCTCTCACTGATACTTGACATACCTTAGTAACTAGGAGGATCCTCTCACTGATCCTTGACATACTTTAGTAACTAGGAGGATCCTCTCACTGATCCTTGACATACTTTAGTAACTAGGAGGATCCTCTCACTGCTCCTTGACATACTTTAGTAACTAGGAGGATCCTCTCACTGATCCTTGACATACTTTAGTAACTAGGAGGATCCTCTCACTGATCCTTGACATACTTTAGTAACTAGGAGGATCCTCTCACTGATCCTTGACATACTTTAGTAACTAGGAGGATCCTCTCACTGCTCCTTGACATACTTTAGTAACTAGGAGGATCCTCTCACTGCTCCTTGACATACTTTAGTAACTAGGAGGATCCTCGCACTGCTACTTTATATACTTTAGTAACCAGGAGGATCCTCTCACTGCTCCTTGACATACTTTAGTAACTAGGAGGATCCTCTCACTGCTCCTTGACATACTTTAGTAACTAGGAGGATCATCTCACTGCTCATTGACATACTTTAGTAACAAGGAGGATCATCTCACTGCTCATTGAAATACTTTAGTAACAAGGAGGATCCTCTCACTGCTCATTGAAATACTTTAGTAACTAGGAGGATCCTCTCACTGCTCATTGAAATACTTTAGTAACTAGGAGGATCCTCTCACTTCTACTTTATATACTTTAGTAACTAGGAGGATCCTCTCACTGCTCATTGAAATACTTTAGTAACTAGGAGGATCCTCTCACTGCTACTTTATATACTTTAGTAACTAGGAGGATCCTCTCAATGATCCTTGACATACTTTAGTAACTAGGAGGATCCTCTCACTGATCCTTGACATACTTTAGTAACTAGGAGGATCCTCTCACTGCTCCTTGACATACTTTAGTAACTAGGAGGATCCTCTCACTGCTCCTTGACATACTTTAGTAACTAGGAGGATCATCTCACTGCTCATTGAAATACTTTAGTAACAAGGAGGATCCTCTCACTGCTCATTGAAATACTTTAGTAACTAGGAGGATCCTCTCACTGCTCATTGAAATACTTTAGTAACTAGGAGGATCCTCTCACTTCTACTTTATATACTTTAGTAACTAGGAGGATCCTCTCACTGCTCATTGAAATACTTTAGTAACTAGGAGGATCCTCTCACTGCTACTTTATATACTTTAGTAACTAGGAGGATCCTCTCACTGATCCTTGACATACTTTAGTAACAAGGAGGATCCTCTCACTGCTCATTGAAATACTTTAGTAACTAGGAGGATCCTCTCACTGCTCATTGAAATACTTTAGTAACTAGGAGGATCCTCTCACTTCTACTTTATATACTTTAGTAACTAGGAGGATCCTCTCACTGATCCTTGACATACTTTAGTAACTAGGAGGATCATCTCACTGCTCATTGAAATACTTTAGTAACTAGGAGGATCATCTCACTGCTCATTGAAATACTTTAGTAACAAGGAGGATCCTCTCACTGCTCATTGAAATACTTTAGTAACTAGGAGGATCCTCTCACTGCTCATTGAAATACTTTAGTAACTAGGAGGATCCTCTCACTGCTCATTGAAATACTTTAGTAACTAGGAGGATCCTCTCACTGCTCATTGAAATACTTTAGTAACTAGGAGGATCCTCTCACTTCTACTTTATATACTTTAGTAACTAGGAGGATCCTCTCACTGATCCTTGACATACTTTAGTAACTACGAGGATCATCTCACTGCTCATTGAAATACTTTAGTAACTAGGAGGATCATCTCACTGCTCATTGAAATACTTTAGTAACTAGGAGGATCCTCTCACTTCTACTTTATATACTTTAGTAACTAGGAGGATCCTCTCACTGATCCTTGACATACTTCAGTAACTAGGAGGATCATCTCATTGCTCATTGAAATACTTTAGTAACTAGGAGGATCCTCTCACTGCTGATTTAAATACTTTAGTAACTAGGAGGATCCTCTCACTTCTACTTTATATACTTTAGTAACTAGGAGGATCCTCTCACTGCTCCTTGACATACTTTAGTAACTAGGAGGATCATCTCACTGCTCATTGAAATACTTTAGTAACTAGGAGGATCCTCTCACTGATCCTTGACATACTTTAGTAACTAGGAGGATCATCTCACTGCTCATTGAAATACTTTAGTAACTAGGAGGATCCTCTCACTGCTCATTGAAATACTTTAGTAACTAGGAGGATCCTCTCACTTCTACTTTATATTCTTTAGTAACTAGGAGGATCCTCTCACTTCTACTTTATATACTTTAGTAACTAGGAGGATCCTCTCACTGATCCTTGACATACTTTAGTAACTAGGAGGATCCTCTCACTGCTCATTGAAATACTTTAGTAACTAGGAGGATCCTCTCACTTCTACTTGATATACTTTAGTAACTAGGAGGATCCTCTCACTGATCCTTGACATACTTTAGTAACTAGGAGGATCCTCTCACTGATCCTTGACATACTTTAGTAACTAGGAGGATCCTCTCACTGCTCCTTGACATACTTTAGTAACTAGGAGGATCCTCTCACTGCTCCTTGACATACTTTAGTAACTAGGAGGATCCTCTCACTGCTCCTTGACATACTTTAGTAACTAGGAGGATCCTCTCACTGCTCATTGACATACTTTAGTAACTAGGAGGATCATCTCACTGCTACTTTATATACTTTAGTAACCAGGAGGATCCTCTCACTGCTCCTTGACATACTTTAGTAACTAGGAGGATCCTCTCACTGCTCCTTGACATACTTTAGTAACTAGGAGGATCATCTCACTGCTCATTGAAATACTTTAGTAACAAGGAGGATCCTCTCACTGCTCATTGAAATACTTTAGTAACTAGGAGGATCCTCTCACTGCTCATTGAAATACTTTAGTAACTAGGAGGATCCTCTCACTTCTACTTTATATACTTTAGTAACTAGGAGGATCCTCTCACTGATCCTTGACATACTTTAGTAACTAGGAGGATCATCTCACTGCTCATTGAAATACTTTAGTAACTAGGAGGATCATCTCACTGCTCATTGAAATACTTTAGTAACTAGGAGGATCATCTCACTGCTCATTGAAATACTTTAGTAACAAGGAGGATCATCTCACTGCTCATTGAAATACTTTAGTAACTAGGAGGATCCTCTCACTGCTCATTGAAATACTTTAGTAACTAGGAGGATCCTCTCACTTCTCATTGAAATACTTTAGTAACTAGGAGGATCCTCTCACTGCTCATTGAAATACTTTAGTAACTAGGAGGATCCTCTCACTTCTACTTTATATACTTTAGTAACTAGGAGGATCCTCTCACTGATCCTTGACATACTTTAGTAACTAGGAGGATCCTCTCACTTCTACTTTATATACTTTAGTAACTAGGAGGATCCTCTCACTGATCCTTGACATACTTTAGTAACTAGGAGGATCATCTCACTGCTCATTGAAATACTTTAGTAACTAGGAGGATCCTCTCACTGCTCATTGAAATACTTTAGTAACTAGGAGGATCCTCTCACTTCTACTTTATATACTTTAGTAACTAGGAGGATCCTCTCACTGATCCTTGACATACTTTAGTAACTAGGAGGATCATCTCACTGCTCATTGAAATACTTTAGTAACTAGGAGGATCCTCTCACTGCTCATTGAAATACTTTAGTAACTAGGAGGATCCTCTCACTGCTGATTTAAATACTTTAGTAACTAGGAGGATCCTCTCACCTCTACTTTATATACTTTAGTAACTAGGAGGATCCTCTCACTGATCCTTGACATACTTCAGTAACTAGGAGGATCATCTCACTGCTCATTGAAATACTTTAGTAACTAGGAGGTTCCTCTCACTGCTCATTGACATACTTCAGTAACTAGGAGGATCCTCTCACTTCTACTTTATATACTTTCGTAACTAGGAGGATCCTCTCACTGATCCTTGACATACTTTAGTAACTAGGAGGATCCTCTCACTTCTACTTTATATACTTTAGTAACTAGGAGGATCCTCTCACTGATCCTTGACATACTTTAGTAACTAGGAGGATCCTCTCACTGCTCCTTGACATACTTGAGTAACTAGGAGGATCATCTCACTGCTCATTGAAATACTTAAGTAACTAGGAGGTTCCTCTCACTGATCCTTGACATACTTTAGTAACTAGGAGGATCCTCTCACTGATCCTTGACATACTTTAGTAACTAGGAGGATCCTCTCACTGCTCCTTGACATACTTGAGTAACTAGGAGGATCATCTCACTGCTCATTGAAATACTTAAGTAACTAGGAGGTTCCTCTCACTGCTCATTGACATACTTTAGTAACTAGGAGGATCCTCTCACTTCTACTTCATATACTTTAGTAACTAGGAGGATCCTCGCCAAGTCACCACATTAATAAACTTTATTGATCTCCAGTGGGGAAGTAGCGTGGTCATGACTGTCATTCTTGGCATCGTGGCTGCCAGGACAACACCACACACACACACACACACACACACACACACACACACACACACACACACACACACACACACACACACACACACACACACAGTGCACAAAGATCTCTCACAAGCACACAAGTATCCTTTAGTCAAAATCCTAACAATCTTTCTCTCCCTGACACATAAGCATTTCTCAACTGGTGTTAAAGTGGGGGTTTCCCCTAAGCCCAGTTGCATAGTCAGTCCATCAGTGCCCTACCTTTGGCAGCTGTGTCGTCCACTTTGTAACGTGTATGTATGTGCCTTCCGCTGTGTAGTGTGTGTGTGTGTGTGTGTGTGTGTGTCCGCTATGTAACGTGTGTGTGCATGTCCGCTGTGTAAACAGCCGTCAGATAGCAGCTGTTCATGATTACACCATACTTCCACTTTCTTGTCTTTCAATTCTTCCAGCAGCCATTCATGAATACCTCCTACACCAAGACCCCATGTCCAACAGCCTTTCATGAATACCTCCTACACCAAGACCCCATGTCCAACAGCCTTTCATGAATACCTCCTACACCAAGACCCCATGTTCAACAGCCTTTCATGAATACCTCCTACACCAAGACCCCATGTCCAACAGCCTTTCATGAATACCTCCTACACCAAGACCCCATGTCCAACAGCCTTTCATGAATACCTCCTACACCAAGACCCCATGTTCAACAGCCATTCATGAATACCTCCTACACCAAGACCCCATGTCCAACAGCCTTTCATGAATACCTCCTACACCAAGACCCCATGTCCAACAGCCTTTCATGAATACCTCCTACACCAGGACCCCATGTCCAACAGCCTTTCATGAATACCTCCTACACCAAGACCCCATGTCCAACAGCCTTTCATGAATACCTCCTACACCAAGACCCCATGTCCAACAGCCTTTCATGAATACATCCTACACCAAGACCCCATGTCCAACAGCCTTTCATGAATACCTCCTACACCAAGACCCCATGTTCAACAGCCTTTCATGAATACCTCCTACACCAAGACCCCATGTCCAACAGCCTTTCATGAATACCTCCTACACCAAGACCCCATGTTCAACAGCCTTTCATGAATACCTCCTACACCAAGACCCCATGTCCAACAGCCTTTCATGAATACCTCCTACACCAAGACCCCATGTCCAACAGCCTTTCATGAATACCTCCTACACCAAGACCCCATGTTCAACAGCCTTTCATGAATACCTCCTACACCAAGACCCCATGTTCAACAGCCTTTCATGAATACCTCCTACACCAAGACCCCATGTTCAACAGCCGTTCATGAATACCTCCTACACCAAGACCCCATGTTCAACAGCCTTTCATGAATACCTCCTACACCAAGACCCCATGTTCAACAGCCTTTCATGAATACCTCCTACACCAAGACCCCATGTCCAACAGCCTTTCATGAATACCTCCTACACCAAGACCCCATGTTCAACAGCCTTTCATGAATACATCCTACACCAAGACCCCATGTCCAACAGCCTTTCATGAATACCTCCTACACCAAGACCCCATGTTCAACAGCCTTTCATGAATACATCCTACACCAAGACCCCATGTTCAACAGCCTTTCATGAATACCTCCTACACCAAGACCCCATATCCCCTGAGCAGAGCCTGAGGTCCCACTCACACATATATGTATTCACGTGTGTGTGTGCACAGAAACACACACAACAATGAACACACAAACACGCAGTCACACAAACACACCACCAAAACACACAAATACACACGCCCGCCCGCCTATACCCCACACATCACCAGTCAAGGGACCCCTCTCCATGGCAACTGTAAATGAAAACATCCTGAAAGGGGCTCCAGTGAGTGGCGGATGCTGGCCCCTGGCTGCATTGTCAGGGAGGAGAATCTGGCAACCTGCAATCACAGTCCCCCCATTCATCTCCTCCTTACTATTACTTCAGTCAGGATCTACTGCATCACAGCTTCCGCTCCTTTCAGCTGTGACTGGCACATTGGCATGAGATAGTGCTGCTTGGCGGTGTGGCACAGTGACCAGCCGCGCACGTGTGTGTGTGTGTCTTTGCTGTCTGTCTGTAATGAATCTTGCTTGACTCAGTGTCTGTTTGACTTTCAGGTCCTGGATGTGCGTCCAGAGACAGAGTCGGTGCTCTCTGAGGGGACGAGGGTGTGTGCCTACTGGAGCGAACGCTCTCGCTGCCTATACCCAGGCAACATACGCCAAGGTGAGAGATACTGGATCACTTTCTCTGTGTCTGCATTCCTCCATTTGTGTTATTATTTATTTGATTCATTTAGCAATTTATTCACTTTGACTATTTCACTAACAATTCCTGTGGTTCCTGTTTAAATGTGTCTCTACTTTCTGCAGGTGGTTCTGGGGAGGAGGGGAAGCAGGGAGGTGTAATGGTGGAGTTTGATGATGGAGACAGGGGGAGGATCTCCCTCCTAAACATCCGCCTCCTCCCCCCGGGCTACCAGATCCACTGTGAGTGTCTCTTTTGTTTCACTCTGTCATCCACCTTGTATGCTTACAGGGTTACTAACTATACTAGACCTTCTAATTACAATTATTAGGAGACCTTATAAGAGACCTTCCAGTCACATTATGAATCATGAACAATATCTTGCTGCATTTGAGACATTACTATGACTTTATTGACCAACTCAGTGGCCCTGACGTTAGTGTCTGCCCTGTAATTGGAAGGTTGGGAGTTCGATCCCTAGCCAAGGCATAACAAAGACCGAAAAAATGGGCCCCAATGCGCCTCTGCGTGGCACTGAGCATTAAGGAGATAGATTTGGGGGTAAGGCCCTACGATAGACTAACATCCTGTCCAGGGGGTGTACTTGTACATCAAGCTGCCTCGTGCTACAGAAACAGGAGATAGACTAGCATCCTGTCCAGGGGGTGTACTTGTACATCAAGCTGCCTCGCGCTACAGAAACAGGAGATAGACTAACATCCTGTCCAGGGGGTGTACTTGTACATCAAGCTGCCTCGCGCTACAGAAACAGGAGATAGGCTAACATCCTGTCCAGGGGGTGTACTTGTACATCAAGCTGCCTCACGCTACAGAAACAGGAGATAGACTAACATCCTGTCCAGGAGGTTACTTGTACTTCAAGCTGCCTCACGCCACAGAAACAGGAGATAGGCCCCTACTCCTATGAGCCATTCCGGCTCACACTAGCCAAGGCTTGTGCAAAGCTACTTACTTATACGTATTACTTATGACAGTGATTATGCAGGTGTATGATAGAGATGTATTCACCCTCCCCTTCCTGTCCCTCTGTAGGTGCGGAGTCGTCCCCTGCCCACCTGGTGTCTAGCGGCCGGGCGGCTCGGAGGAGCTTCAGTCTGGAAAAAGCCCCGCTGAGTGAGAGAGTCTCGGAAAGACAGGCCAGCACAGAGCCTGTCAGGAGACGACCAGGTCAGACAAGATCATCCTCATACATGCTTTATATCCTCTCTATTTGAAAAACAAATGATAGTATATTTAGCCTGATGGGACGCAGAAAAAGTGTGTTATTCATTTCTTGTAACCTCTTGATCTTGTAAAGGTATATGTAGTGTGAACTGATTGGTGACTTACCAGACATTCAATTGGTTTGAATTGCAGGGAGACCCAAAGGTTCAGGGAAGAAGAAGAACCTGTCAGACAGCAGCAATAAGAACGCAGCCCCTCTGCTCAGCTGGCCGGCTGTGGCCGTCCCCAGGAAGAGAGCCTGTGAAAATCTGTTCCAGCTCAACGGGACTCCCAGGAAGGCCCTGAGGGGGACGAGGGAGGCCCACCTGTTCCCCCTGCCCCCGGCCCCTGTCTCTGCCCCAACCAAGGGCCTGTTCAGCAGCAGCTCCTTCGAGGTTGACTCCTTCAGCAGCATCGCTAACGGCTACTCCTCCTTCTGTAGCACCCAGCCCACCGGCATGTCCCTGGGTTCCAGGACCGGGCCCTATGTCCAGAGACGGAGGCCCGGCGAGGTTCCACGGAGCAGCAGGAAGAGCGGTCAGGAGTTCCTGGTCAAACTGGATCACGAGGGGGTGACTTCACCCAAGACGAAGAACAGCAAGGCCCTGCTGCTGCTGGGCGGTGGTTCTGGGTTCGGGGCCAAAGGCGTGGGCGGCCTCCCCAGGCCTGAGGCCT
Organism: Salvelinus namaycush; assembly: GCF_016432855.1. Classification (NCBI taxonomy): domain Eukaryota; kingdom Metazoa; phylum Chordata; class Actinopteri; order Salmoniformes; family Salmonidae; genus Salvelinus; species Salvelinus namaycush. Next base: position 26,963 of record NW_024058183.1, read on the forward strand.
ACTCCCACCCAGTCCTGCTGGTCAAGGACAACAGGAAGGCAGGTTCTGCCTCGAGGGCTGAGCTCCTCCTTAAGGGTGCCCCTCCTCCACAGAGGAAGGCTTCTCCCTCCCTGTCTATGGGGGAGTACGGTGTCGGCGAGCTGGGTCTCAGCTGCCATCGGGACTGCCACAGCTCCTACTCGGACCTGGACGACGAAGAGGAGGAGGAGAGGAGGAGGAGAAGGGCGGCTGCGCTGGCCACAGCAGCCTCTGGAGGCCTGAGGACGGCGGGAAGCTTTCTCTCGCGCCTCTCCGTCTCATCCTCTTCCTCTGGTTCCTCAAGTTCATCCAGCTCAGGCTCCATGTCCAGTTCCAGCCTGTGCTCCTCGGATAACGACTCGTCCTACAGCTCGGAGGATGAGGAGAGCTCCACGCTGCTGCTACAGAGCTGCCTGTCCTCCCACCATGGCCTGCTGCAGTCCCCTGAGCCCCCGGCCCCAGCCGGACCCCACCAGGGCCAACAGTCCTTCGTGGCCAAGGCCGTGGCCGTATCCAACACCAAGGGAGGAGGAGCCACCAACGACCACAGTGCCAACAACAAGCTTCTCAAAAGGAAGGAGTGCGGCAGCTCGTCCCCCTCCAAACCCCCCAGAGACCTGGTGAAGAGGCAGAGGATTATCCCCGATGATGCAGGACCAAGACCCAAGATGAACACGTTCCTACCGGGAAGACAGATGTGGAGGTGGTCGGGGAACCCCACTCAGGTGAGACAGGGGTTGATCTTTTTTTAAACGGAACAATTCTGTGGTCATTAAGGTTATGCCAATCTATTCCTGCCCTAACCCTCTCACAATCCTCCATATCATAGGTACATGAGACCCTAACTCTCTCACAATCCTCCATATCATAGGTACATGAGACCCTAACTCTCTCACAATCCTCCATACAATAGGTACATGAGACCCTAACCCTCTCACAATCCTCCATAGCAGAGGTACATGAGACCCTAACTCTCTCACAATCCTCCATATCATAGGTACATGAGACCCTAACTCTCTCACAATCCTCCATATCATAGGTACATGAGACCCTAACTCTCTCACAATCCTCCATAGCAGAGGTACATGAGACCCTAACTCTCTCCCAATCCTCCATAGCAGAGGTACATGAGACCCTAACTCTCTCACAATCCTCCATAGCAGAGGTACATGAGACCCTAACCCTCTCACAATCCTCCATACAATAGGTACATGAGACCCTAACTCTCTCACAATCCTCCATAGCAGAGGTACATGAGACCCTAACCCTCTCACAATCCTCCATATCATAGGTACATGAGACCCTAACTCTCTCACAATCCTCCATACAATAGGTACATGAGACCCTAACTCTCTCACAATCCTCCATAGCAGAGGTACATGAGACCCTAACCCTCTCACAATCCTCCATATCATAGGTACATGAGACCCTAACTCTCTCACAATCCTCCATAGCAGAGGTACATGAGACCCTAACTCTCTCACAATCCTCCATACAATAGGTACATGAGACCCTAATCCTCTCACAATCCTCCATATCATAGGTACATGAGACCCTAACTCTCTCACAATCCTCCATATCATAGGTACATGAGACCCTAACTCTCTCACAATCCTCCATACAATAGGTACATGAGACCCTAACCCTCTCACAATCCTCCATAGCAGAGGTACATGAGACCCTAACTCTCTCACAATCCTCCATATCATAGGTACATGAGACCCTAACTCTCTCACAATCCTCCATATCATAGGTACATGAGACCCTAACTCTCTCACAATCCTCCATAGCAGAGGTACATGAGACCCTAACCCTCTCACAGTCCTCCATACAATAGGTACATGAGACCCTAACTCTCTCACAATCCTCCATAGCAGAGGTACATGAGACCCTAATAGCCCTCTCACAATCCTCCATATCATAGGTACATGAGACCCTAACTCTCTCACAATCCTCCATACAATAGGTACATGAGACCCTAACTCTCTCACAATCCTCCATATCATAGGTACATGAGACCCTAACCCTCTCACAATCCTCCATATCATAGGTACATGAGACCCTAACTCTCTCACAATCCTCCATAGCAGAGGTACATGAGACCTCTCACAATCCTCCATATCATAGGTACATGAGACCCTAACTCTCTCACAATCCTCCTACCTAACATAGTACAATCTAATAGCATCAGTAAAATCTGTTGAAATCAGACCCTAACTCTCTCACAATCCTCCATACAATAGGTACATGAGACCCTAACTCTCTCACAATCCTTCATATCATAGGTACATGAGACCCTAACCCTCTCACAATCCTCCATATCATAGGTACATGAGACCCTAACTCTCTCACAATCCTCCATACAATAGGTACATGAGACCCTAACTCTCTCACAATCCTCCATAGCAGAGGTACATGAGACCCTAACTCTCTCACAATCCTCCATAGCAGAGGTACATGAGACCCTAACTCTCTCACAATCCTCCATATCATAGGTACATGAGACCCTAACCCTCTCACAATCCTCCATAGCAGAGGTACATGAGACCCTAACTCTCTCCCAATCCTTCATATCATAGGTACATGAGACCCTAACTCTCTCACAATCCTCCATACAATAGGTACATGAGACCCTAACTCTCTCACAATCCTCCATATCAGAGGTACATGAGACCCTAACTCTCTCCCAATCCTTCATATCATAGGTACATGAGACCCTAACTCTCTCACAATCCTCCATACAATAGGTACATGAGACCCTAACTCTCTCACAATCCTCCATATCATAGGTACATGAGACCCTAACTCTCTCACAATCCTCCATACAATAGGTACATGAGACCCTAACTCTCTCACAATCCTCCATACAATAGGTACATGAGAACCTAACTCTCTCACAATCCTCCATAGCAGAGGTACATGAGACCCTAAAGCCCTCTCACAATCCTCCATATCATAGGTACATGAGACCCTAACTCTCTCACAATCCTTCATAGCAGAGGTACATGAGACCCTAACTCTCTCACAATCCTCCATAGCAGAGGTACATGAGACCCTAACTCTCTCACAATCCTCCATAGCAGAGGTACATGAGACCCTAACTCTCTCACAATCCTCCATATCATAGGTACATGAGACCCTAACCCTCTCACAATCCTCCATAGCAGAGGTGCATGAGACCCTAACCCTCTCACAATCCTCCATAGCAGAGGTACATGAGACCCTAACCCTCTCACAATCCTCCATAGCAGAGGTACATGAGACCCTAACTCTCTCACAATCCTCCATATCATAGGTACATGAGACCCTAACCCTCTCACAATCCTCCATAGCAGAGGTACATGAGACCTCTCACAATCCTCCATATCAGAGGTACATGAGACCCTAACTCTCTCACAATCCTCCATATCATAGGTACATGAGACCCTAACTCTCTCACAATCCTCCATACAATAGGTACATGAGACCCTAACCCTCTCACAATCCTCCATACAATAGGTACATGAGACCCTAACTCTCTCACAATCCTCCATAGCAGAGGTACATGAGACCCTAACTCTCTCACAATCCTCCATATCATAGGTACATGAGACCCTAACCCTCTCACAATCCTCCATATCATAGGTACATGAGACCCTAACCCTCTCACAATCCTCCATACAATAGGTACATGAGACCCTAACTCTCTCACAATCCTCCATAGCAGAGGTACATGAGACCCTAACTCTCTCACAATCCTCCATAGCAGAGGTACATGAGACCCTAACCCTCTCACAATCCTCCATATCATAGGTACATGAGACCCTAACCCTCTCACAATCCTCCATATCATAGGTACATGAGACCCTAACTCTCTCACAATCCTCCATATCATCGGTACATGAGACCCTAACTCTCTCACAATCCTCCATAGCAGAGGTACATGAGACCCTAACTCTCTCACAATCCTCCATAGCAGAGGTACATGAGACCCTAACTCTCTCACAATCCTCCATAGCAGAGGTACATGAGACCCTAACTCTCTCACAATCCTCCATATCAGAGGTACATGAGACCCTAACTCTCTCACAATCCTCCATAGCAGAGGTACATGAGACCCTAACTCTCTCCCAATCCTTCATATCATAGGTACATGAGACCCTAACTCTCTCACAATCCTCCATAGCAGAGGTACATGAGACCCTAACTCTCTCACAATCCTCCATAGCAGAGGTACATGAGACCCTAACTCTCTCACAATCCTCCATATCAGAGGTACATGAGACCCTAACTCTCTCACAATCCTCCATAGCAGAGGTACATGAGACCCTAACTCTCTCCCAATCCTTCATATCATAGGTACATGAGACCCTAACTCTCTCCCAATCCTTCATATCATAGGTACATGAGACCCTAACTCTCTCCCAATCCTTCATATCATAGGTACATGAGACCCTAACTCTCTCACAATCCTCCATATCAGAGGTACATGAGACCCTAACTCTCTCACAATCCTCCATAGCAGAGGTACATGAGACCCTAACTCTCTCCCAATCCTTCATATCATAGGTACATGAGACCCTAACTCTCTCACAATCCTCCATACAATAGGTACATGAGACCCTAACTCTCTCACAATCCTCCATACAATAGGTACATGAGACCCTAACTCTCTCACAATCCTCCATAGCAGAGGTACATGAGACCCTAACTCTCTCACAATCCTCCATACAATAGGTACATGAGACCCTAACTCTCTCACAATCCTCCATAGCAGAGGTACATGAGACCCTAACTCTCTCCCAATCCTCCATAGCAGAGGTACATGAGACCCTAACTCTCTCCCAATCCTTCATATCATAGGTACATGAGACCCTAACTCTCTCACAATCCTCCATACAATAGGTACATGAGACCCTAACTCTCTCACAATCCTCCATACAATAGGTACATGAGACCCTAACTCTCTCCCAATCCTCCATAGCAGAGGTACATGACCTTTAGAGCCGCACTATTGACCAGAGCTACAAACTACTTCAGGTGACTTTAAGCACGCCTAGACTGGTATTCAATCCAACACAATCAACCTGTGCACTGAGGGTGACTTCTAAACCTGTGCACTGAGGGTGACTTCTAAACCTGTGCACTGAGGGTGACTTCTAAACCTGTGCACTGAGGGTGACTTCTAAACCTGTGCACTGAGGGTGACTTCTAAACCTGTGCACTGAGGGTGACTTCTAAACCTGTGCACTGAGGGTGACTTCTAAACCTGTGCACTGAGGGTGACTTCTAAACCTGTGCACTGAGGGTGACTTCTAAAGGGGATTTCTCCTTGAGCTGACAGCCACGTAGTTTACAGCAACGTGATCTCCGTAAAACATCAGGGAAATGTCTTTTAGAAGTGTATCGTATTGAACAGGACGTTTATCTGAGTTGGATTGAATCCCCCTAGTTCCTAGACATGACTGTGTTCTGAGTGTTCCTGTGTCTCCACAGAGGCGGGGGCTGAAGGGGAAGTCCAGGAAGCTGTTCTACAAGGCCATCGTACGGGGAAGGGACGTGGTGCGAGTGGGCGACTGTGCCATGTTCCTCTCTGCCGGCCGGCCCCACCTACCCTACGTGGGCCGCATCGAGAACTTCTGGGAATCGTGGAGCTCCAGCATGGTGGTGAAGGTCAAGTGGTTCTACCACCCAGAGGAGACCAAGTTGGGCAAGAGGCACCGCGACAGCAAGGTACATCCACATTCAGGTTTAGACCACTCTATTGCCATTTGGGCTGCAAAATCCAGGTTTTAGGAACTGGGCATCCTTCAACTGGGATTTCTGGAAAACCTGGGAATTTTGGGAATTTTAGTTGGGAATGTGCCTTGATGTTTCACAAGCAATAAAACATCTGTTATTATACCAATCGTAGTGCACAGGTTGTTAATCTGTTTGAAACGCGACCATACTGTAACATTACAGGGGATAGCAAGCTGTCATAGTCTTTTGGTATCTCAGCATATTATGGTTTCAGAGTTGAAGTCGATTGAAAATACTGACGTTTGCTGTTCTCTCTCTCTCTCTCGCTCTCTCTCTCTCTCTCGCTCTCTCTCTCAGCACGCTCTGTATCAGTCGTGCCACGAGGACGAGAATGACGTCCAGACAATCTCCCACAAGTGCCAGGTGGTGAGCCGCGAGGAGTATGAGCACATGGCCCGCGGCCAGAAACTCAGCAGCAGCGTGACCACCCAAGGCCTGTACTATCTGGCTGGCACCTACGACCCTACCAGCGGTCAACTGCTCACTGCTGAGGGGGTGGCCATCGTCTGCTGAGCTGAGGACATCTTGTCCTTAGGATACTACTGAACCACCCATCTGATGGGAAATGAAGGTGAAGGTCCCCGCAGCTTTGCCTGAAGGTGCCCATGGCCTGACTCAGTCCGTAGGAGGGTTCCCAGATGGGTTAGTCCTGGAGGAAGTGAAGGTCAAGGTGCCTGTGGCTTTGCCTGAAGGACCCCTGGCCTTAGTCAGTGCTGACTAGTGGTGGACGTCAGGGCCAAGGCAGGGCTGTCCCCTGTCTACACTGGATATCTCAACACACATGGCTGCTAGACTGGGGTCTAGTTAGAAGAAGGGGAGGAGGTAGCCATTCACAGCAGTGAACCCCATTCTGCTCACACCCTCACTGGGTAACTGAAGACAAAGATCTGGGTCCTGAACAACCAGGATCCAGGAGGTCAATGAGACCAGACTGACTTTCCATTGGTCCAACTTAACATCTCTTTAGTTTAGACTGAGGATGTTATGTTTGAGGGACTGTTTCACACCTCATCTTTACACCACTCACCCATCATAGGTCACCAAATTAGAGCTGAACGTAGGCTTGGATTGGACAGTTCAAGGCACCATTAGGTCCCTCCGGAACAGGCCTGTGGTTGCCTCATTTCAGCTGAGTGCGTGAGTGAGTGAGGTATGGGATGTACTCTCCATAGTTCGTCTTCGTGATTCCAGGGATGTTAAAATATGTATAAGATATCGATGATAAAGATGTAAATATTTGGAATAATTTTTCCAGTCAAGCCATACACTTCAGTACCTCTTGTCTCTCTTATGGATCAGGTGTATACTGTACAGGTCAATTATCTGTTATTTTTGTTGTTGTTGTTGTCTATATGTATATAACAACTATTTTATATAGAAGTATATATGAAAGGTATCTTTCCATGTTTTTTTATTGATTTATTTTTCTATGAGGGGTGAATATGGCTCTTTGTGTTTTTTTTGGGACGATGAGCTGAAGATGTAAAAGTGTTGCACTACATATGCCCTGCTGAGACAGACAGACAGACAGACAGACAGACAGACAGACAGACAGACAGACAGACAGACAGACAGACAGACAGACAGACAGACAGACAGACAGACAGACAGACAGACAGACAGACAGACAGACAGACAGACAGACAGACAGACAGAGAGAGAGAGAGACAGAGAGAGAGAGAGAGAGAGAGAGAGAGGGAGAGCACAGAAATGAGAGAAGGATATGACAGGAGAGGTCTCTCAGAGAGAGGAGCCATCCTGTTGAAGTGTAAATGTGTCCTTAAATGTGTTACTTTCCACATGTGTTATTTTGTTTTATAACCATCTTTATTTATGTACTTTTCAGTTGTTCCTCGCTACATAGCAGATCCACGTGGACTGCATTCACGGGTTACAAAAGAATACTATTAACAAGTGAGAAATACAGATATTTACATATATTTATTTTTATTGGTATTGAAATACATTCTAATACTGCCCTGGCATCACTTTAAGTATGCCATTGTGGCATGCTCTCCACATTATTCAATTCAAAATGAGTTGGTCTGCATATGCAGGTGTATAGAAGCGCTATACTTCAAGTACACATTTTGACCTGTAAAAACCAAAGCTTCTACTCTGTAAGATCTTCATGAAGTACTATTGAAGTAGTACTTACGAAGAACATCAAGCAGCTGTGTTATTCAGAGATCACTGGGAACTTAATAATCAAACTGTTTCTCACTCTGAGAATACAAGACATCCCCCTATGTGCATATATGGCTTTGCTTTGTGACAATGGGTTTTCTTGCACACGTACCTGTAGCTCTGTGAGGTCCAAAGTCCCTGTGGTCAAAATTCATCAGTGACCTGAAACAGGTGGCTGATAAGGTCATACCAAGTTCAAGGTACTGTCAACATAAAAAAAAAAAGTTTGAATATTGACAATTTGTTGGAGATTCGTCAGTTGGGTTTATTGATGAATTAATAGACATGCCTCTTAATTAGGAACACACATGCACTCAATGTTAACGGTGAAGGACAATCAAATTCACAAAGCAATGGATATAGTTTAAAAGTCTCACTTAATCAAAATATTGCTTTTAAATGTTTTATTTTGTGCCAAATACATTTTGTCTCGGTCTCTGTCGTTTTGATATGCAATCCTGACTGTATTTTTATGTTCTTACAGTTTTTTATTTGCTCATCATCAACCTTTATTTATTGTCAATGTTGCTGTTTGCTCGTCAAGCCATGAGCTCTCTATGACAACGAGCCGTTGTTTCTCCATGTGATGTCACATTTGGATGAGTTAATAACAGTTTGGTCTTTGAAGAGGCCACGCAGTAAAAAGGAGTACAGGAACACTGGATTCTTCTCATCCACAAACGTCTCTGATTAACTCTATGTTTGGACCTGACCCTCCTGCTCTCTGTCTGCGGTGGCACGACTGACTACATCGCAGACGTTTCATTGCACCAACCATTAGTTATGCGCCACAGTCCGACATCAGATTGCTATGTCATATGATGTGGTTAGCAGATATGTTAAACACCTACACGAGTGTTGAGATCTGGCAGGTGTCTGCAATTTAGTCAGGCAGGAACGCCACCTATGACTCTGCACCCCGGGTTAGATCCCGGGCTGTATCACAACCGGCCGTGATTGGGAGTCCCATAGGGCGGCGCACAATTGGCCCAGCGTCGTCCGGGTTAGGGGAGGGTTTGGCCGGGGTAGGCCGTCATTGTAAATAAGAATTAGTTCTTAACTGACTTGCCTAGTTAAATAAAGGTTCAAAAAAGAAGGGGAAAGCTCCATCTCAGGGTCTTCAGTGTCTGTGACCCTAACTTCCTGAAAGATTGACCTCCCATTTGTTTCAAGCCACATTTTTTAACGGTCTAAGGCCGAGATGTGTGTGTTTGTGTGGCTGGGATGTTTGTGTGTGTGTGTGTTTGTATGTTTGTATGTGCATGCGTATGTATGTTTGTGTGTGCTTGCGTGTGCATGCGTATGTATGTTTGCGTGTGCTTGCGTGTAAGATACTGCATGCCTGTTAGAGGCCACTGGATATGATGAAATTAGAATGTAGTTTTGGAACTCCCGTGTCTTCACTTGTCTAGCGAGAAAGACAGCCTTAGCATTTTGTTTGGAGGCCAGGTGCTATATACTAAGATGGCTCAGAGAAGTTGCATTGAAGTTCAGTGATTGGGCAGAATATTGCAAAGGCTCATGGGCCAAAGAAAATCAGGATGCAGGAGCATCTTCCTTTTCGACTCACTTTTGGTTATAAGGGAAGGGAAATATAAGGTGTGAAAGGTATGCAGTCTCTCAGAGAGTTGTTACGGTAAATATTAACATCATTTTGACACATTATGTTTGTTATGGTTATTATTTTAATATTGTTAAATTGAATTTTCTCCTGCTATCAATGTTATAAAGACATGTAGATGTGTATAGCAAGTTTGGGGGTAAATGTTTTACAAATAAATACTTTAATAATATAAATCTGTAAAAACTGTTTTAGTATCAAGATTTTTTTATCTGGGTTATGAATAAATATCACAACTTAAAACGACGTATTATTTGTATTGCTAATTTATACACCTATGTCCGGCACCTATGTCTGCATGATAATTAATAATTTTTCTTGGTGAATTCTTTGATAACAATATGAATTAGCCGCTTGTGCTGTCCTTTATTGGCCAAAGAAATCTTGATCGTTGGTGCTGGTGAGACTGCTCTGTTTCGACCAATGAGAAGGGTGCTCTATGGTGGAATCTGGAGTGCCTTGCACCACGTTCCATGACTAACACGGATGCAGTGAATAGTGTACTCACAGTATGATGAGTGCAAGGTTGGGGTCAATCCCAATTTAATTTGAAATTCCAATTAAATTCTTCAATTCACTCATGAACTGGAGAATTTATGTTGAAATCAATTTGAATTTCAACAATGTTCAAGTTTTGGAATTGGAATTGAATTGGACTTGGACTTTTTATTTTAAATAATTTTAACTTGTACCTCTATAATTCCAGTATACTGTATCTAGGCTGCCTGAACCGTGACATGATCAGCCTGAAACCCTGGGGGAATTTAATTGGAATGGGAATTTGTGGAATTGTTGGGGATAATATTGAATTGGGAATTGAATTATTGGAATTTACCTAACATTGGAATTGAGAGGAATTGAATTATCTCTGAATTCCAAATCTGACCTGGAATTTGAATTGAATTAAATGGAATTTACAGGGAGAGGGAATTGAATTAGAATCAAATTTGTGGAATTAACCCCAACCCTGGAGGAGTGTCTGTGTGAGATTCCTCTTTCTCAGTCAGTTATCACCACACTGAAGACCCGTGGATTTGCACATACAGTTCTAACAATTGAGTTAAAACTGTTCAGTACTCAGTCAGTCAGTGCTTTCCCTCTGTTCTGCTCTCAGCACTGCCTCAAGGTCCAAGCTAAGGTGTCACCCACATCCCACATCCCACCAGCCATACATAGATCTACCATATCTGCACATTTGTGCGTTTCCTCGACAACTTGACAAAGACAATCTCCGTCACCAGACTCAAGTGAGATAACTTCGCTGTCATTACCGGAGGGTGGGCACAATATGGGTCACTGACCTTTCTCTCTGAGGGGCCTGGGGGTCCAGCGCCACATTTCCCTCCCCCCAACTCCTCCACTCCCCCCTGGCCCAGACCTCCCCCACCCTGGCTCAGACGGGGTTAATGAGACATCAGTCATCACAATCTCCACCAGTGGCCCCCAGTGAACACAAACACTGTCTGCTGTTTACTGTGAGCAGCCCTTTGTGTGCTAACCATGGCCACTGTCCCATGTCCAGGTCAGGGCTCGCTCTGCGTCATCACTGTAGGGGTGGTAGGATCTGGCTGGCCGAATCACCGTGGGGGTGGAGGGTGAAGGGTGAAGGGTGGAGGGTAATCACCAAAGGGGTGGGAGAGGCGCCTCAAGTCACCTCTCTGTGCTCCAAAGATATAAAATCAAAACAAAGACCTTTGAGTTCATTACAGGCTTGGGTAACTTCATGACAACATGTGTTTGAATATAAATCTTAGTAGCCTGCAGTACATTTTGTTATACAACCCTAAAAGCACAAAGAGTGATCCATTTTGTCCACAAGTGGTCAAAAGCTTCCATTTCTAAACACTTTTTCTGGACTTTGTCAAGCAACTAGTTACCGACATAAAACACAATTTACCATATCTTCTGTGTTAATATGGAGGAACGAAAATAAAATCTCTCTTTTGTATAATAATGGTGCCTATATGACCCATATTGGTGGCCATCGTACATGGTACCGGTATGTCAGATGAGCTCACTCGCCAATTTCTCAGACTAAGTATCACAGAAACAAAACACTTTGAATGAATAACAAAAACTTCTCCTGTTGCTATAGATGAAATGGATAACAATAACTGTTCAACCCGGGAAAAACATACAAAAACGTATATTTCTTTTAAATAAATGTGTAAAAATATATGCTTATTTTTGGGGATTAAAACCATTTGCTTGAGTAACAAAAAATCCACCCAAAACCACTAATTCTTATAATTTACAGTGTTAAATAACACTAATACGTGAGAACAATATTTTTTGTGATTTCTTTTCATTTTGTCATTATAATAAGGTTGGTAGCAACATGTGAAAATCGTTGTGGAAATCTGTTACGGCTCAAGTCAAGTACAAAACCCACAATGGAATGCTCTCTATGGGCTGGCTAGATAGCTAGCTAACAAACGTAGCTACACACAATAATACCAAAGTCAATATCTGCATGTGAAGTGGCTAGTTTGCTGTAAAATCGGCTAAACAAACTCCACTATCAATTTAGGAGTCTACTCCTATTCGTAAGTCGTACTCCTATTAACTTCCAGTGTAGTGAGGGAGACTTCATCTCAATGCTACATCATACCAGACACATTTCTGCCTGCTTTAACGGCAACAGCTCAGATACACATGAAAACTTGAAATGACCCCGGGAATCAATAGAACATCACTCAGAGATGTACAAAAACAATATAAATGTTCAAAATGGGTGAATCTTTCCTTTAATAAAATGAATAGTGTTACTGCTTGACAGGGTGACTCAGCAAGGTGCTGGAGGAAGTGAACGTGGCAAATGTATCATTCAAACACGGACTCTGACTGGGAATGTATTCAACCAAGAGAGACTGAAGCACACAACTCCTACAGAATCTTAACATATGTGTGTGTGTGTGTGTGTGTAAATTTGGACAAATCTCCCACAAGTTATTTTTTAACTCTACAAATAAAGTATCGTCCTCCTAATAGTCCATAGTGTTCGTTTATAGTGTTAGTCTATAGTGTTAGTCTATAGTGTTAGTTTATAGTGTTAGTCTATAGTGTTAGTCTATAGTGTTAGTCTATGGTGTTAGTCTATAGTGTTAGTCCATAGTGTTAGTCTGTAGTGTTAGTCTGTAGTGTTAGTCTATAGTGTTAGTCTATAGTGTTAGTTTATAGTGTTAGTCTATAGTGTTAGTCTATAGTGTTAGTCTATGGTGTTAGTCTATAGTGTTAGTCTATAGTGTTAGTCTATGGTGTTAGTCTATAGTGTTAGTCCATAGTGTTAGTCTATAGTGTTAGTTCATAGTGTTAGTCTGTAGTGTTAGTCTAACACTTGTTTCTCCTGCCATGGTCTAGATCCAGCCATGGCACCCCTAATCCATCTCTCTGTTGCTCATTACCAGTGGCTTGTACAGATTCTGTATCGGCTATGCTAGCTGAGCTTTCCACAGCATTATATGGGATTACTGTCTCTCCTCGCGACATATGATGTTCACATGCTTATGCAATGATGTAGCACTCTGTTGACACTCTATTGACACTAGACCTGGGTTGAAATACTATTTATTGTATTTCAATTACTTTCAAATACATTTTAAGGAAGTATTTAAAATGGGAATGCATTTGGATAAACATTTTGAAGACCAATCTTCTCTCCTACCTCTTCCTTCACTCTCCTCCCCTCCACTCTTCTCCTCCCCTCTCTTCTCACTCTGTATGCAGGCTCATCTCAGAGAGCGTTGCTGGGTGTCAACAGAAGGAATGCTACACTGCACAAATATCCACACCCCATAAATGTCTCGACCCCTGCCTGACCCTGTCTGACCACTGACCAGCTGGGGATTGAGGGGGGGTTACCGCTTTTACGATGATGAAGTTATGTGAAGGCAAGTCTATGTATTTACATGCCAATTACTTGTCCACTAGGGCAATGCGTGTGCTTGTTAACATCTAGTACAGTGGTTCCCACAGTGGGACCCCTGGGGGAACTTGGCCTATCCACTGCAGGTACTTGAGAAGACTCATGAAACCATAGGTCTACTGCACAAGGGGGTACGACAGGGGTACTCTGGAAAGAGCAGAATTCAGTTGGTGGAACAGTAACCGAAAAAGGTTGGGGACCACTGAGTACGGCTCCGAACATTGGGGGTTCAATTCCAGTTCTAGGCAGTGTTTAAAAATAATTTTTAAATTCTCAAGGTTCGTTTTGGTTTTGACGAGTGAATGACGACTGTCGTTGCGTTCTACTAGTCTTAGTGTTACTAGTGGTAGTCTGTTGTGGTAGTAGTGGTAGTAGTGGTAGTGCATAGCGTTACTAGTGTTAGTAGTGTTAGTAGTGGTAGTGCATAGTGTTAGTAGTGTTAGTAGTGGTAGTCTATAGGGGTAGTAGTGGTAGTCTATAGTGGTAGTAGTGGTAGTACATAGTGGTAGTAGAGGTAGTAGTGGTAGTCTATAGGGGTAGTAGTGGTAGTCTATAGTGGTAGTAGTGGTAGTACATAGTGGTAGTAGAGGTACTATATAGTGTTAGTCTATAGTGGTAGTAGTGGTAGTAGTTGTAGTCTATAGTTTTAGTCTATAGTGGTAGAAGTGGTAGTCTATAGTTTTAGCAGTGGTAGTAGTGGTAGTGGCGGTAGTCTATAGCGTTAGTAGTGGTAGTAGTGGTAGTCTATTGTGTTAGATATGGTAGTAGTGGTAGTCTATGGTGTTAGTAGTGGTATTAGTGGTAGTCTATAGCTTTAGTGGTTGTGGTAGTGGTGGTAGTCTATAGTGTTAGCAGTGGTAGTACTGGTAGTCTACACTCTTAGTAGTGGTAGTAGTGGTAGTAGTGGTAGTCTACAGGGTTAGCTGTGGTAGTAGTGGTAGTATTGTTAGTCTACAGAGTTAGTAATGGTAGTAGTGGTAGTCTACAGGGTTAGTTGTGGTAGTAGTGGTAATATTGTTAGTCTATAGAGTTAGTAGTGGTAGTAGAGGTAGTCTATAGTGGTAGTAGTGGTAGTATATATTGGTAGTAGTGTTAGTAATGGTAGTAGTTGTAGTAGTGTTAGTAGTGGTAGTCTATAGTGGTAGTGTGGTAGTCTATAGTGGTAGTAGTGGTAGTAGTGAAAGTCTATACTGGTAGTAGTGGTAGTAGTGGTAGTCTATAGTGGTAGTAGTGGTAGTCTAAAATGGTAGTGGTGGTAGTAGTGGTAGTCTATGGTGGTAGTAGTGGTAGTAGTTGTAGTAGTGGTAATATTGGTAGTAGTGTTAGTAGTGGTAGTCTATAGTTGTAGTAGTGTTAGTAGTGGTAGTCTATAGTGGTAGTAGTGGTAGTCTATAGTGGTGGTAGTGTTAGTAGTGGTAGTCTATAGTGGTAGTGGTGGTAGTAGTGGGAGTCTATAGTGGTATTAGTGGTAGTCTATGGTGGTAGTAGTGGTAATATTGGTAGTAGTGTTAGTAGTGGTAGTCTATAGTTGTAGTAGTGTTAGTAGTGGTAGTCTATAGTGGTAGTAGTGGTAGTAGTGGGAGTCTATAGTGGTAGTAGTGGTAGTCTATTGTGTTATTAGTGGTAGTAGTGTTAGTAGTGGTTGTAGTGGTAGTCTAAAGTGTTAATAGTAGTGGTAGTGGTAGTCTTTAGTGTTAGTAGTGGTAGTTTTGGTAGTCTATAGTGTTAGTAGTGGTAGTAGTGGTAGTCTATAGTGTTAGTAGTGTTAGTAGTGGTAGTAGTGGTAGTCTTTAGTGTTAGTAGTGGTAGTTTTGGTGGTCTATAGTGTTAGTAGTGGTAGTAGTGGTGGTAGTGGTAGTCTATATTGTTAGTAGTGGTAGTCTATAGTGTTAGTAGTGGTAGTAGTGGTGGTTGTGGTTGTCTATAGTGTTAGTAGTGGTTGTAGTGGTAGTAGTGGTTGTCTATAGTGTTGGTAGTGGTAGTAGGGGTAGTCTATATCGTTAGTAGATGTAGTAATGGTAGTCTACAGGCAGTAGTGGTGGTAGTGGTAGTCTATAGTGTTAGTAGTGGTATTCTATATTGGTAGTAGTGGTAGTAGTTGTAGTAGTGGTAGTCTATAGTGGTGGTAGTGATAGTAGTGGTAGTATATAGGGGTGGTAGTGGTAGTAGTGGAAGTCTATAGTGGTAGTAGTGGTAGTCTATAGTGGTAGAAGTGGTAGTAGTGGTAGGTGTGGTATTAGTGGTAGTCTAAGATAGTAGTGGTGGTAGTAGTGGTACTAGTGGTAGTATTGGTAGTAGTGTTAGTAGTGGTAGTCTATAGTGGTAGTAGTGGTAGTAGTGGTATTAGCGGCAGTCTATAGTGGTAGTAGTGGTAGTAGTAGTCTATAGTGGTAGAAGTGGTAGTAGTGGTATTAGCGGTAGTCTAAAATGGTAGTAGTGGTAGTAGTGTTAGTCTATAGTGTTAGTTGTGTTATTCTATAATATTAGTTGTGTTAGTCTATAGTGTTAGTATCGTTAGTCTATAGTGTTAGTCTATAGTGTTAGTTGTGTTATTCTATAATGGTATTTGTTTTATTCTACAGTATTAGTAGTGTTAGTCTATAGTGTTAGTCTATAGTGTTAGTCTATAGTATTAGTAGTGTTAGTCTATAGTGTTAGTCTATAGTATTAGTAGTGTTAGTCTATAGTGTTAGTCTATAGTGTTAGTCTATAGTATTAGTAGTGTTAGTCTATAGTGTTAGTCTATAGTATTAGTAGTGTTAGTCTATAGTGTTAGTCTATAGTGTTAGTATATAGTGTTAGTTGTGTTAGTCTGTAGTGTTAGTTGTGTTAGTCCATAGTGTTAGTATTGTTAGTCTATAGTGTTAGCCTATAGTCTTAGTTGTGTTATTCTATAATGGTATTTGTTTTATTCTACAGTATTAGTAGTGTTAGTCTATAGTGTTAGTCTATAGTATTAGTAGTGTTAGTCTATAGTGTTAGTCTATAGTGTTAGTCTATAGTATTAGTAGTGTTAGTCTATAGTGTTAGTCTATAGTGTTAGTTGTGTTAGTCTATAGTGTTAGTAGTGTTAGTCTATAGTGTTAATATTGTTAGTCTATAGTGTTAGTCTATAGTGTTAGTCTATAGTGTTAGTCTATAGAGTTAGTCTATAATGTTAGTTGTGTTAGTCTATATTGTTAGTATTGTTAGTCTATCGTGTTAGTCTATATTGTTAGTCTATATTGTTAGTCTATATTGTTAGTATTGTTAGTCTATAGTGTTAGTCTATATTGTTAGTATTGTTAGTCTATAGTGTTAGTCTATATTGTTAGTCTATATTGTTAGTATTGTTAGTCTATAGTGTTAGTCTATAGTGTTAGTCTATATTGTTAGTCTATATTGTTAGTCTATATTGTTAGTATTGTTAGTCTATAGTGTTAGTCTATATTGTTAGTCTATATTGTTAGTAGTGTTAGTCTATAGTGTTAGTATTGTTAGTCTATATTGTTAGTAGTGTTAGTCTACAGTGTTAGTATTGTTAGTCTATAGTGTTAGTTGTGTTAGTCTATATTTTTAGTCTATAGTATTAGTAGTGTTAGTCTATACTGTTAGTTGTGTTCGTCTATAGTGTTAGTCTATAGTGTTAGTCTATATTTTTAGTCTATAGTATTAGTAGTGTTACTCTATATTATTAGTAGTGTTAGTCTATATTTTTTGTCTATAGTATTAGTAGTGTTAGTCTATAGTGTTAGTTGTGTTTTTCTATAATGTTAGTTGTGTTAGTCTATAGTGTTAGTTGTGTTAGGATTACTGTCTCTCCCCTACATTTGGTGCTTACATGCTTATTCAATGATATGGCACTGTGTTGACAAATACGATTAATCGTATTTCAATTACTTTAAAATATATTTTAAGGAAGCGTTTATGTATTTTTTTGTTATACAAGTAGTTGAAAATGGGAATGTATTTGGATATACATTTTCAAAGTATTGGCATGAATTTGAAAATACTCTTAATGTTTACATAATATTTTCGCATACAAATATTGAAATAGTCAAGTATTTGAATCCAGGTCTGGTTGACTCAATAACAACTGCAAGACATGTATGCTCTGGCGTGTTTTCTTTTTGTTTACAGGTCTGTTTTTTATTTTTTCAGACTCCCTTCTCCCATCTCCCCTCATCCACTCTGTTCACTGTTACACCTCTGTTAAGACTCAGCCACTCCAGCTGAAAGATGGATGAGAATAGCTGCTGAAGGACCAAAAACGGGAACCAAAGGACAAAAAGCCGGGAACAAACAGAAATTTGGTACTGTTTATGGATGATGCTATGTCTACCCAGCTGAAGTTTGCCCTTAGGCCTGGATACTGGGAATGAAGGTTTGATTAGGACCTCAAATATTTTAGATCTCTGGTAAACACAATCATCTGTATACCAGCAACATGACAAATTAACAGATTATTTCAGTAATTGTGACTCTCTTAGATAAAAATAACCACACATGAACTATAAAATATATACACTGGGTGTACAAAACATGACATAGACTGACCAGGTAAATCCAGGTGAAAGCTATGATCCCTATTGATGTCACTTAAATCCACTTCAGTCAGTGTAGATGAAGGGGAGGAGACAGGTGAAAGAAGGATGTTTAAGCCTGGAGACTATTGAGACATGGATTGTCTATGTTTATTTAACTAGGCAAGTCAGTTAAGAACAAATTCTTAATTACAATGGCGGCCTACCCCGGCCAAACCCTAACCCGGACGACGCTGGGTCAATTGTGCGCCGCCCTATGGTACTCGGCCAGTTGTGATACAGCCTGGAATCAAACCAGGGTCTGTAGTGACGCCTCTAGCACTGAGATGCAGTGCCTTAGACCGCTGCACCACTCGGGAGCTACTAACACTATGTGCCATTCAGAGGGTGATATATAAATATTTTTGAACAGGGTATGTTTGTAGGTGCCAGGTGCACCGGTTTGTGTCCAGAACTGAAACGCTGCTGGGTTTTTCACACGCAACAATTTCCTATGTGTATCAAGAATGGTCCTCCACCCAAAGGACATCCAGTCAACTTGACATAACTGTGGGAAGCATTGGAGTCAACATGTGCTTAATGTTTTGTACACTAGAGGGAATGGTCTTCAACCAAGCAAATAGCACAGAGAGAACAAGAGCACACTGTAAGAGTCTGTCCCTTACTGACATTGGCTAGCCGTTGGATGTTGGTGAGAGATCATGAAGCCTCTGATGTCTGCCAGGGAGGCTCCTCATGTCGAGGGAGGACTCTTGCCTCCTGGCTGTGTCTGCTGTAAGTGGCCCACAGTGGGTGCTGTGCTGTGTAGCTTCGCTCTGCTACGGGACTTTAATAATAGTGGACGACTGCTAGTCAGAGTTGTGAGGCTATCATGGGAAATTATAAAGCTGTTCTTTACGAGATGGCTCACAACACCACTTCAAGGGTGTAGCTCTCCTGTTGGAAGTCACAAAGGGGATCCGCCTGCCGGACGCTGCCTAATAGCCCTCTATCACCTCTCAGGGTCTGTGTTTGATCACGCTCATTTGGATACCCCCTTTCA
Source organism: Salvelinus namaycush (assembly GCF_016432855.1). Taxonomy (NCBI): domain Eukaryota; kingdom Metazoa; phylum Chordata; class Actinopteri; order Salmoniformes; family Salmonidae; genus Salvelinus; species Salvelinus namaycush. The sequence continues at coordinate 46,060 of NW_024058183.1, forward strand.
CTCAGTCGGCGACAGGTTACAAAATGGCGCCGAGGAAACTTGACAGAATGAGCCCTAGTGGCCTCCAAACCTCCAATGCTGTCACCTGCACAAAATCTGTTAGTGGCCCCTGGCCCTGTGGGAACCAACAATGGCCAGAAGTTATGGGCTGTCATAAAACACCCTGAGTCCCCCTCTCGTACTGTCCCGTGTGTAAGTGGTGGGACAGCTGGAAAAGCAGCCACACCTCGTAAATAAGGAAGAGGGGCCTGTGGCTGTTAGGGCTGTTACAGGCTTCCTTCTGAACCGGCAAGGCCAGTGAGACTGGAGCAATTAACGGCAACCCTTCTACACCCTATTAGACTAGGGCTGTTCATAGATACTTAAACGTGTCGTGCATTTTTTATTCTTGCTATGCATGGCCGTGTGGCCGTGCACGACTCCAACACCATCATCAAGTTTGCCAATGACACAGCGGTGGTGGGCCTGATCACCAATGACGATGAGACAGCCTATAGGGAGGAGGTCAGAGACCTGGCAGTGTGGTGCCAGGACAACAACCTCTCGCTCAACGTGGGCAAGACAAAGCAGCTGATCGTGGACTACAGGAAAAGGCGAGCCGAGCACGCCCCCATTCACATTGACGGGGCTGTAGTGGAGCGGGTTGACAGCTTCAAGTTCCTCAGTGTCCACATCGCTAAGGAACTATCATTGTGAACTGAACTGAGAAATCAAGAAAGATGAGAGAGGTAAGTGCCAACTCCTAAGTACTGTTCACTAGGAAAGAAACTGAGGAAACAGTAAGAAACGGAATGAAACACAATTAATTAATAGTGGTACTATCTGAGCAATTCCAAAGAGAACCACTCGTTTTCATTTTCTTTTGCACAACATTTTTTAAATGTTTCTGTCCCATGTTTTCTTGTTTCCTATATTTGGGCATAGCTGTCCCCTCTCCCCTCTCCTTCTCCTTCTCCTCCCCTCTCCTCTTTCAACCTCCCCTCTCCTTCTCCTCCGCTCTCTCCCCTCCTTCTCCTCCCCCTCCCCTCTCCTCCTCTTCCCCCTCCCCTCTCAACCTCCTTCTCCTCACCCTCCCCTCTCTCCTCTCCCCTCCCCCTCCTCTCCTCTCCCCTCTCCCTCTACCCTCCCCTCCTCTCCCTCTACCCTCTCCTCTCCCCTCTACCCTCCTCTCCCCTCGCCTCTCCCTCTACCCTGCTCTCACCTCTCCCTCTCCTCTCCCCGGTTTGTTCCTGGGAGTGTAGTGTAGTTTACCCCTTATTCACAGCCAACACAGCTAGCTTCCTGAAACCCATGGCTGTTTACACAGCATTTCTCCTCTATTGACAGTGTTGTCCAGCTCTCTGGTGCAGCTCTCTGGTGCAGCTCTCTGGTGCAGCTCTCTGGTGCAGCTCTCTGGTGCAGCTCTCGGGTGCAGCTCTCGGGTGCAGCTCTCTGGTGCAGCTCTCTGGTGCAGCTCGCTACAAACAGCTGTTCAGCTAAGAGTGAGTGGGCTGCTGTAAACCACACGAGGCTCTCATGAAGCTCCCAGCTCTCAGCTCCTCCGATAACTGCCTGCGTGTGCTGTTACCGCAGCACAGCGCACTGCCTCACACACACACACACACACACACACAACTCCCCCCCCTCCCGCTTTAACACACAGGTGTGCTAGATTAGGGTTGGAGTGAAAACCCACAGGACGGTAGCTCTCCAGGAACAGGTTTGGAGTGAAAACCCACAGGACGGTAGCTCTCCAGGAACAGGTTTGAAGAGCCCTGATCTAGAAGGTATAGGAACAAGGCCACTGTCTCCACACTGAGTCAACAGAGTCGGATGTCAAGTTATTACAGTAACAGACTGGGTCAGGGACATGCAGACCATACTGCACTATGAATAGCCATCTTTTCGTGTGGGAGTTATCCCCCCCCTCCGTGTATTCAACCGCCCTTTTCCTCCTCCTCATCACACACACGCAACATGCGCACACACGCACACGTACAGACACACACAATGCACTGCCTCACACGCACATGTAACGGATGTGAAATGGCTAGCTAGTTAGCGGTGGTGCGCGCTAATAGCCTTTCAATCGGTGACGTCACTCGCTCTGAGACCTTGAAGTAGTGGTTCCCCTTGCTCTGCAAGGGCCGCGGCCTTTGTGGAGCGATGGGTAACGATGCTTCGTGGGTGTCAGTTGTTGATGTGTGCAGAGGGTCCCTGGTTCACGCCCGGGTCGGGGCGAGGGGATGGACTAAAGTTAAACTGTTACACACACACACACACACTACGCCCCCCCCCCCCTTTAACACACACGTGCACGTACAGACACACGCACTGTTATGCTGGTGAATGAGGACCCAAAAGCGACGTAATAGTAACAGAGTCTTTATTCCAGTATTAAACAAATAATGATTCTCCTGGATATTATCAATGGTCAATCCAAAACAGGAAACTGAAATCCTCTCGTCAATAGAGAGGAACGACTGGAGACGCGACCACAGACTGCAGGTCGCTTCAGGAAGGCACTGGCCGTAGCTGACATAGACACCTGCTCACACGCAGCATCTGAAGAAGGCAAAGAACACGACAGGGCGGAACAAGGACACAGGAACAGCAAACATCAAACAAGAATCCGACAAGGACAGAAGCGGAAAACAGAGGGAGAAATAGGGACTCTAATCAGAGGGCAAAATAGGGGACAGGTGTGAAAGAGTAAATGAGGTCGTTAGGAGAATGAGAAACAGCTGGGAGCAGGAACGGAACGATAGAGAGAGAGAGCGGGAGAGGGAGAGAGGGAGGAGGAGAGAGAGAGAGAGAAAGAGGGAAAGAACCTAATAAGACCAGCAGAGGGAAGCACAGGGACAAGACATGATCAAAGACAAAACATGACAGTACCCCCCCACTCACCGAGCGCCTCCTGGCGCACTCGAGGAGGAACCCTGGCGGCAACGAAGGAAATCATCAATCAACGAACGGTCCAGCACGTCCCGAGATGGAACCCAACTCCTCTCCTCAGGACCGTAACCCTCCCAATCCACTAAGTACTGGTGACCACGTCCCCGAGAACGCATGTCCATGATCTTCCGTACCTTGTAAATAGGAGCGCCCTCGACAAGGACGGGGGGGGGGGGAGGGAAGACGAACGGGGGCGCGAAGAAAAGGCTTGACACAAGAGACATGGAAGACAGGGTGGACGCGACGAAGATGTTGCGGAAGAAGCAGTCGCACAGCGACAGGATTGACGACCTGAGAGACACGGAACGGACCAATGAACCGCGGAGTCAACTTGCGAGAAGCTGTCGTAAGGGGAAGGTTACGAGTGGAAAGCCACACTCTCTGACCGCGACAATACCTAGGACTCTTAATCCTACGTTTATTGGCGGCTCTCACAGTCTGCGCCCTGTAACGGCAAAGTGCAGACCTGACCCTCCTCCAGGTGCGCTCACAACGTTGGACAAAAGCCTGAGCGGAGGGAACGCTGGACTCGGCGAGCTGGGACGAGAACAGAGGAGGCTGGTACCCAAGACTACTCTGAAACGGAGATAGACCGGTAGCAGACGAAGGAAGCGAGTTGTGAGCGTACTCAGCCCAGGGGAGCTGTTCTGCCCAAGACGCAGGGTTTCGAAACGAAAGGCTGCGTAATATGCGACCAATCGACTGATTGGCCCTTTCTGCTTGACCGTTAGACTGGGGATGAAACCCGGAAGAGAGACTGACGGAAGCACCAATCAAACGACAGAACTCCCTCCAAAACTGTGACGTGAATTGCGGACCTCTGTCTGAAACGGCGTCTAACGGGAGGCCATGAATTCTGAACACATTCTCAATGATGATTTGTGCCGTCTCCTTAGCGGAAGGAAGCTTAGCGAGGGGAATGAAATGTGCCGCCTTAGAGAACCTATCGATAACCGTAAGAATCACAGTCTTCCCCGCAGACGAAGGCAGACCGGTAATAAAGTCTAAGGCGATGTGAGACCATGGTCGAGAAGGAATGGGAAGCGGTCTGAGACGACCGGCAGGAGGAGAGTTACCTGACTTAGTCTGCGCGCAGTCCGAACAAGCAGCCACGAAACGACGCGTGTCCCGCTCCTGAGTAGGCCACCAAAACCGCTGGCGAATAGAAGCAAGCGTACCCCGAACGCCGGGGTGGCCAGCTAACTTGGCAGAGTGAGCCCACTGAAGAACAGCCAGACGAGTAGAGACAGGAACGAACAGAAGGTTACTAGGACAAGCGCGCGGCGACGCAGTGTGAGTGAGTGCTTGCTTTACCTGTCTCTCAATTCCCCAGACAGTCAACCCGACAACACGCCCTTCAGGGAGAATCCCCTCGGGGTCGGTAGAAGCCACAGAAGAACTAAAGAGACGGGATAAGGCATCAGGCTTGGTGTTCTTATTTCCCGGGCGATAGGAAATCACGAACTCGAAACGAGCGAAAAACAACGCCCAACGAGCTTGACGTGCATTAAGTCGTTTGGCCGAACGGATGTACTCAAGGTTCTTATGGTCAGTCCAAACGACAAAAGGGACGGTCGCCCCCTCCAACCACTGTCGCCATTCGCCTATGGCTAAGCGGATGGCGAGCAGTTCGCGGTTACCCACATCATAGTTGCGCTCCGATGGCGACAGGCGATGAGAAAAGTAAGCGCAAGGATGGACCTTATCGTCAGAGTGGAAGCGCTGAGACAGAATGGCTCCCACGCCCACCTCTGAAGCGTCAACCTCGACAATGAATTGTTTAGTGACGTCAGGAGTAACAAGGATAGGGGCGGATGTAAAACGCTTCTTGAGGAGATCAAAAGCTCCCTGGGCGGAACCGGACCACTTAAAGCAAGTCTTGACAGAAGTCAGAGCTGTGAGAGGGGCAGCCACTTGACCGAAATTACGAATGAAACGCCGATAGAAATTAGCGAAACCGAGAAAGCGCTGCAACTCGACACGTGACTTAGGGACGGGCCAATCGCTGACAGCCTGGACCTTAGCGGGATCCATCTGAATGCCTTCAGCGGAAATAACAGAACCGAGAAATGTGACAGAGGAGACATGAAAGGCGCACTTCTCAGCCTTCACGTAGAGACAATTCTCTAAAAGGCGCTGGAGTACACGTCGAACGTGCTGAACATGAATCTCGAGTGACGGTGAAAAAATCAGGATATCGTCAAGGTAAACGAAAACAAAAATGTTCAGCATGTCTCTCAGTACATCATTAACTAATGCCTGAAAGACAGCTGGAGCATTAGCGAGACCGAACGGCAGAACCCGGTATTCAAAATGCCCTAACGGAGTGTTAAACGCCGTTTTCCACTCGTCCCCCTCTCTGATGCGTACGAGATGGTAAGCGTTACGAAGGTCCAACTTAGTAAAGCACCTGGCTCCCTGCAAAATCTCGAAGGCTGACGACATAAGGGGAAGCGGATAACGATTCTTAACCGTTATGTCATTCAGCCCTCGATAATCCACGCAGGGGCGCAGAGTACCGTCCTTCTTCTTAACAAAGAAAAATCCCGCTCCGGCGGGAGAGGAAGAAGGCACCACGGTACCGGCGTCGAGAGAAACAGACAGATAATCCTCGAGAGCCTTACGTTCGGGAGCCGACAGAGAGTATAGTCTACCCCGAGGGGGAGTGGTCCCCGGAAGGAGATCAATACAACAATCATACGACCGGTGAGGAGGAAGGGAGCTGGCTCTGGACCGACTGAAGACCGTGCGCAGATCATGATATTCCTCCGGCACTCCTGTCAAATCACCAGGTTCCTCCTGAGTAGAGGGGACAGAAGACACAGGAGGGATAGCAGACATTAAACACTTCACATGACAAGAAACGTTCCAGGATAGGATAGAATTACTAGACCAATTAATAGAAGGATTATGACATACTAGCCAGGGATGACCCAAAACAACAGGTGTAAAAGGTGAACGAAAAATCAAAAAGGAAATGGTCTCACTGTGGTTACCAGATACTGTGAGGGTTAAAGGTAGTGTCTCACATCTGATACTGGGGAGAAGACTACCATCTAAGGCGAACATGGGCGTGGGCTTCCCTAACTGTCTGAGAGGAATGTCATGTTTCCGAGCCCATGCTTCGTCCATAAAACAACCCTCAGCCCCAGAGTCTATCAAGGCACTGCAGGAAGCAGCCGAACCGGTCCAGCGTAGATGGACCGACAAGGTAGTACAGGATCTTGATGGAGAGACCTGAGTAGTAGCGCTCACCAGTAGCCCTCCGCTTACTGATGAGCTCTGGCTTTTACTGGACATGACATGACAAAATGTCCAGCAGAACCGCAATAGAGGCAAAGGCGGTTGGTGATTCTCCGTTCCCTCTCCTTTGTCGAGATGCGAATACCTCCCAGCTGCATGGGCTCAGTCTCTGAGCCGGTGGGAGGAGATGGTTGAGATGCGGAGAGGGGAAACACCGTTAACGTGAGCTCTCTTCCACGAGCTCGGTGACGAAGATCTACCCGTCGTTCTAAGCGGATGGCGAGTGCAATCAAAGAGTCCACGCTGGAAGGAACCTCCCGGGAGAGAATCTCATCCTTAACCTCAGCGTGGAGTCCCTCCAGAAAACGAGCGAGCAACGCCGGCTCGTTCCAGTCACTGGATGCAGCAAGAGTGCGAAACTCTATAGAGTAATCCGTTATGGATCGATCACCTTGACATAGGGAAGCCAGGGCCCTGGAAGCCTCCTTCCCAAAAACTGAACGATCAAAAACCCGTATCATCTCCTCTTTAAAGTTCTGATAATCGTTAGAACACTCAGCCCTTGCCTCCCAGATAGCTGTGCCCCACTCCCGAGCCCGACCAGTAAGGAGTGATATGACGTAAGCGATCCGAGCTCTCTCACTAGAGTACGTGTTGGGCTGGAGAGAGAACACAATATCACACTGGGTGAGAAAAGAGCGACACTCAGTGGGCTGCCCAGAGTAACATGGTGGGTTATTAACCCTAGGTTCCGGAGACTCGGAAGACCAGGAAGTAGCTGGTGGCACGAGACGAAGACTCTGAAACTGTCCAGAGAGATCGGAGACCTGAGCGGCCAGGGTCTCAACGGCATGACGAGCAGCAAACAATTCCTGCTCGTGTCTGCCGAGCATTGCTCCCTGGAACTCGACGGCAGTGTTGAGAGAATCCATAGTCGCTGGGTCCATCTTGGTCGGATTCTTCTGTTATGCTGGTGAATGAGGACCCAAAAGCGACGTAATAGTAACAGAGTCTTTATTCCAGTATTAAACAAATAATGATTCTCCTGGATATTATCAATGGTCAATCCAAAACAGGAAACTGAAATCCTCTCGTCAATAGAGAGGAACGACTGGAGACGCGACCACAGACTGCAGGTCGCTTCAGGAAGGCACTGGCCGTAGCTGACATAGACACCTGCTCACACGCAGCATCTGAAGAAGGCAAAGAACACGACAGGGCGGAACAAGGACACAGGAACAGCAAACATCAAACAAGAATCCGACAAGGACAGAAGCGGAAAACAGAGGGAGAAATAGGGACTCTAATCAGAGGGCAAAATAGGGGACAGGTGTGAAAGAGTAAATGAGGTCGTTAGGAGAATGAGAAACAGCTGGGAGCAGGAACGGAACGATAGAGAGAGAGAGCGGGAGAGGGAGAGAGGGAGGAGGAGAGAGAGAGAGAGAAAGAGGGAAAGAACCTAATAAGACCAGCAGAGGGAAGCACAGGGACAAGACATGATCAAAGACAAAACATGACACGCACACACAGACTACGCACTATAGCACTGAGAAACAGATGAGATGAGTCAGCCAGGCGAGAGAGGAGGATCTGAGGCCTGCTAGTGTCCTATTACACACACCTGTTCATGCAGGGCCAGAGACAAAGAAGAGACTAGCACAGTCAGGCTACCCAATACCCTGAATACACACACACACACACACACACACACACACACACACACACACACACACACACACACACACACACACACACACACACACACACACACACACACACACACACACACACACACACACACACACACAGAAGATATCTATTGGCGCTCTCCTTTCAAACCCCTCTGTCTGAGTTGTGTGAATGTGTGGGTCAAACTGCCAGTCATTCTAGGGTATAAAAGAGTCTGCCCAGCTGCCAAGCCTCCAGCGCCGGCTGCCAAGGCCCCTAAACACGTCCTCCACTGTGTGTGTGTGTGTGTGTGTGTGTGTGTGTGTGTGTGTCCTCCACTGTGTGTGTGTATGTGTGTCCTCCACTGTGTGTGTGTGTGTATGTGTGTCCTCCACTGTGTGTGTGTGTGTGTGTGTATGTGTGTGTGTGTATGTGTGTCCTCCACTGTGTGTGTGTGTATGTGTGTCCTCCACTGTGTATGTGTGTGTGTGTGTGTGTGTGTATGTGTGTATGTGTGTCCTCCACTGTGTGTGTGTGTGTGTGTGTGTGTGTGTGTGTGTGTGTGTGTGTGTGTGTGTGTGTGTGTGTGTGTGTGTGTGTGTGTGTGTGTGTGTGTGTGTGTGTGTGTGTGTGTGTGTGTGTATCCTCCACTGTGTGACTCTCTGTTTATATTCAGCATAATAAAATATACTGACAGAACACTGAGTCATCCACTATGACTGACACCCTGACATATCATCACAGTAAAAGCCCCCAGGCCACAAAGCACTCCTTTGATCAGACATTTTGGAGACATCTTTCATTTCCTTAAAACAAATCCACAGGGTTATAGTGATGGTGAAACTCAAAGCACAAAACGCACCTGGTGCAGAAGGTAAAGCCATGCTCATGTAACTGTTGCTCCTGTCCCTGTCCTCGCCCCGACCTGGGCTCCAACCAGGGACCCTCTGAACACATCCACAAAATTCACCCACGAAGCATCGTTACCTATCTCTCCACACAAGCCACAGTCCTTACAGTGCAAGGTTAACAACTACTTCAAGATCTCAGAGCGAGTGACATCACTGATTGAAACTCTAGTAGCACGCACCGCTAACTAGCTAGCCATTTGCAATGTATGTAATTGTACAGTAAAGGGGATTGTGGTTTGAGTGTAGAAAAAAAAGGTTATGGGACCACCCAAAGCGGAGGAGTAGAGCGGGACAGAGAGACAGAGGTGATACATAGAGAAGGGGAGAAGGGTTTTAGAGAGAAAGAGAGAGAGAAAGAAAGAAAATGTAACTTAAATTGTCTAATCCAGCTGTCTGATCCACACAGAGAATTCACTTCATGCCCTGTTTGGTCTCCATGGAGACCCTCCTGAGTGGGGAGTATTTTCTCTGGTCTGACTGCTCACGTCAACTCATGACTGGTATTCATTTGAATACTGTTTATGTTCTTCTGGTCTGATCAGATCAACGGCAGAAACAAGGCTGTGGTCAAGATCACCTCGGACACAAAACCCAGCAATGAAGAGTGGTTGAGGCCAGTGTTTCCTTAACGTGCTCTTTGATTTGTCATTGATCCTTTTGTCCATTCACATACAGGATCAATTCATGTCAATTCAGGGAGAGTCCAAGTATTATCTGCAGTGTTTTGGCCAACATGTCCTCGTTTCTTTCCCTATCCCAGAATACCTCTTTGATATGGCCAACATGTCCTCTTCTCTTTCCCTATCCCAGAATACCTCTTTCATATGTCCAACATGTCCTCTTCTCTTTCCCTATCCCAGAATACCTCTTTCATATGTCCAACATGTCCTCTTCTCTTTCCCTATCCCAGAATACCTCGTTCATATGTCCAACATGTCCTCGTTTCTTTCCCTATCCCAGAATACCGCTTTCATATGTCCAACATGTCCTCGTTTCTTTCCCTATCCCAGAATACCTCTTTCATATGTCCAACATGTCCTCTTTTCTTTCCCTATCCCAGAATACCTCGTTCATATGTCCAACATGTCCTCTTCTCTTTCCCTATCCCAGAATACCTCGTTCATATGTCCAACATGTCCTCTTTTCTTTCCCTATCCCAGAATACCTCTTTCATATGTCCAACATGTCCTCTTCTCTTTCCTTATCACAGAGTAACATAGTCAGTCATATGTGAGAGAAACTGATATCTCAGTCTTCCTGGTTGAAGATCTTGCAGGCATTCGCCTAGGAAGTCCCCCACCACGACGTTGAATGTATTAACGTTTAAACACACCAACCACCTGGGGGATGAGGCTTTGGCTCAGAGAGTCCAGTGGCTTAAAGTTGATAAATACACCCACAGCGTCATATCTGTCTTGAACTGCCTGGGGCAGTTGTCCATAATGATAGCGCCTCTCCATCTCCACTTCCCCCCTCCTCGCTACCCCCCGGATTCCCACTTCCTTTGGTATCCAAACCACAGAGCCGGAGTACTGGGTTTAAGATGGCCTTTATCAGTGGTCTGTCCAATAGGATCAGCTTACAAGACAGCACTCTGTCCTCACACACGTTCTGGAAGTGTTAATAGGTGATCAGAGCAGCTGCTGCAGACACAGTGCTGATTTACTGCCCCTCGTAGGGGCTTAATGACTACAGGAGGCAGACGGCTCTTCAGCCTTTGATGTTATATGATCAGGTGGCCCCCTTGGAAAACACACACACACACACACGAAAACACACGCACGTGAATGTGCATGCACGTAATCACACACACACACACGCACACACACATTCCTTTCTTGGATCACTACTGTAAGTGGAGAAGTGAAAGTCCTATTGGGTGTTCTGAATCTGCCCACCTGCCCCTCCCCCTTCCTAGAACAATACTCTCAGAAATACTGCCCACCTGCCCCCCCCCCTTCCTAGAACAATACTCTCTGAAATACTGCCCACATGCCCCTCCCCCTCCTAGAACAATACTCTCAGAAATACTGCCCCCCCCCCCTCCTAGAACAATACTCTCAGAAATACTGCCCCCCCCCCTCCTAGAACAATACTCTCCGAAATACTGCCCACCTGCCCATTCCTCTTCCTAGAACAATATTCTCAGAAATACTGCCCCCCTCCTAGAACAATACTCTCTGAAATACTGCCCAGCTGCCCATCCCCCCTCCTAGAACAATACTCTCTGAAATACTGCCCAGCTGCCCATCCCCCCTCCTAGAACAATACTCTCTGAAATACTGCCCACCTGCCCCTCCCCCCTCCTAGAACAATACTCTCAGACATACTGCCCAGCTGCCCCCCCCCCCCCTTCCTAGAACAATACTCTCTGACATAACCCCCCCCCCTTCCTAGAACAATACTCTCTGACATACTGCCCCCCCCCCCTTCCTAGAACAATACTCTCTGACATACTGCCCCCCCCCTTCCTAGAACAATACTCTCAGACATACTGCACTTTCAGCTCCTGCTAACATCCAAGACTACCATCACACTGTCTCTGTAAGCACTTAAACACACACACACACACACACACACACACACACACACACACACACACACACACACACACACACACACACACACACACACACACACACACACACACACACACACACACACACACACACACACACACACACACACACACAGAACACAGAACACAGAACACTTGCGTTTCTTAAAACAAGTTGACAGGTGGCGCATGCTCAGGGGAACACAAGCCTTATACGGCACAAAGGCTCCCGATAGGCTTAGCACTTCAGCACCGACCAATTGGAATAGTTACGCAGGAGATTCTGCACTATTCACACCATGCCACCTCCCTCTCTGAGGTCAAGTGTCACCTTCTGTTTGCACTTCAGACATCAATATCCTCTTTCTCTCTGCACCCTACATTACAGCTGGGCAAACATAAGAACGCAATGAGAATTGTTCAACTGAGTGAAAACCCCAACAGTTACTGTACTGGCTTGAAATCTGGCCTGTAGATGTGGCATCGGCCCCATTCTCCAATCCTCAGGCGACGGCTGCTGGACTGTGGTCCTGTTCTGCTCACCAACAAGGATGTAATCAAAAACAGACTGAACAATCAACTAAATGTCTTTTATTGGGGGAAGAATGGATCTCAGTAGTGCATGAATTAGAGTGAAACAGGCACTGGGACTGTGAATGATGCTCTGCTAACAAACCCAAGCCAAGTCATGGTTTCTCAATGCCAGATGAGAGAATGCCAAGCGCTTCCTTCTGTAAACAATCTAAAAGACAAGAGTGGGAAAATGACTGGAAGAGACCTACAGAAGGGCCTGATTGGTACATCTACTTCTCTTCTGTAAACACATTGACATCATTTTGTCAGAGAAGTTAGGCTCAATGGGTGTGTGGGAAACAAGGAACACTTGTATCTACTTCTACACAGACAGACAGACAGCCAGCCAGGGGCCAGAGCTCACGAAAGGGGTTGTCTAGGGGACCTGGGATGTGATACACAGCCCCCATATTAAAGACTAGCTCAGATTTACTTTCAGATGGCAGAAGTAGCATCTTTCAGATGGCAGTAGTAACATCATTCAGATGGCAGTAGTAACATCATTCAGATGTCAGTAGTAACCATATTCAGATGGCAGTAGTAACATCATTCAGATGGCAGTAGTAACATCATTCAGATGGCAGTAGTAACCATATTCAGATGGCAGTAGTAACATCATTCAGATGGTAGTAGTAACCATATTCAGATGGCAGTAGTAACATCATTCAGATGGCAGTAGTAACATCATTCAGATGGCAGTAGTAACAACATTCAGATGGCAGTAGTAACATCATTCAGATGGCAGTAGTAACATCATTCAGATGGCAGTAGTAACATCATTCAGATGGCAGTAGTAACATCATTCAGATGGCAGTAGAAACATCATTCAGATGGCAGTAGTAACATCATTCAGACGGCAGTAGTAACATCATTCAGATGGCAGTAGTAACCATATTCAGATGGCAGTAGTAACATCATTCAGATGGCAGTAGTAACATCATTCAGATGGCAGTAGTAACATCATTCAGATGGCAGTAGTAACATCATTCAGATGGCAGTAGTAACATCATTCAGATGGCAGTAGTAACTTCATTCAGATGGCAGTAGTAGCATCTTTCAGACGGCAGTAGTAACATCTTTCAGACGGCAGTAGTAGCATTTTTCAAACGGCAGTAGTAACATCATTCAGACGGCAGTAGTAACATCATTCAGATGGCAGTAGTAGCATCATTCAGATGGCAGTAGTAGCATCTTTCAGACGGCAGTAGTAACATCTTTCAGACGGCAGTAGTAGCATTTTTCAAACGGCAGTAGTAACATCATTCAGACGGCAGTAGTAACATCATTCAGACGGCAGTAGTAACATCATTCAGACGGCAGTAGTAACCATATTCAGATGGCAGTAGTAACATCATTCAGATGGCAGTAGTAACATCATTCAGATGGCAGTAGTAACATCATTCAGATGGCAGTAGTAACCATATTCAGATGGCAGTAGTAACCATATTCAGATGGCAGTAGTAACATCATTCAGACGGCAGTAGTAACATCATTCAGACGGCAGTAGTAACATCATTCAGACGGCAGTAGTAACATCATTCAGACGGCAGTAGTAACATCATTCAGACGGCAGTAGTAACATCATTCAGATGGCAGTAGTAACATCATTCAGATGGCAGTAGTAACATCATTCAGATGGCAGTAGTAACATCTTTCAGATGGCAGTAGTAACATCATTCAGATGGCAGTAGAAACAACATTCAGATGGCAGTAGAAACATCATTCAGATGGCAGTAGTAACATCATTCAGACGGCAGTAGTAACACCATTCAGATGGCAGTAGTAGCATCATTCAGATGGCAGTAGTAACATCATTCAGATGGCAGTAGTAACCTCATTCAGATGGCAGTAGTAACATCATTCAGATGGCAGTAGTAACCTCATTCAGATGGCAGTAGTAACATCATTCAGATGGCAGTAGTAACCTCATTCAGATGGCAGTAGTAACAACATTCAGATGGCAGTAGTAACCATATTCAGATGGCAGTAGTAACATCATTCAGACGGCAGTAGTAACATCTTTCAGATGGCAGTAGTAACAACATTCAGATGGCAGTAGTAACAACATTCAGATGGCAGTAGTAACATCTTTCAGATGGCAGTAGTAACATCATTCAGATGGCAGTAGAAACATCATTCAGATGGCAGTAGTAACATCATTCAGATGGCAGTAGTAACAACATTCAGATGGCAGTAGTAACAATATTCAGATGGCAGTAGTAACATCATTCAGATGGCAGTAGTAACAACATTCAGACGGCAGTAGTAGCATCGTTCAGACGGCAGTAGTAACATCATTCAGACGGCAGTAGTAACATCATTCAGACGGCAGTAGTAACATCATTCAGACGGCAGTAGTAACTTCATTCAGACGGCAGTAGTAACATCATTCAGACGGCAGTAGTAACATCATTCAGACGGCAGTAGTAACATCATTCAGACGGCAGTAGTAACATCATTCAGACGGCAGTAGTAACATCATTCAGACGGCAGTAGTAACTTCATTCAGACGGCAGTAGTAACATCATTCAGACGGCAGTAGTAACAACATTCAGATGGCAGTAGTAACATCATTCAGATGGCAGTAGTAACAACATTCAGATGGCAGTAGTAACAACATTCAGATGGCAGTAGTAACAATATTCAGATGGCAGTAGTAACATCATTCAGATGGCAGTAGTAACAACATTCAGATGGCAGTAGTAACAATATTCAGATGACAGTAGTAACATCATTCAGATGGCAGTAGTAACAATATTCAGATGGCAGTAGTAACATCATTCAGATGGCAGTAGTAGCATCATTCAGATGGCAGTAGTAACATCATTCAGATGGCAGTAGAAACATCATTCAGATGGCAGTAGTAGCAACATTCAGATGGCAGTAGTAACATCATTCAGATGGCAGTAGTAACATCATTCAGATGGCAGTAGTAACAACATTCAGATGGCAGTAGTAGCAACATTCAGATGGCAGTAGTAACATCATTCAGATGGCAGTAGTAACAACATTCAGATGGCAGTAGTAACAATATTCAGATGACAGTAGTGACATCATTTAGATGGCAGTAGAAGCATCATTCAGATGGCAGTAGTAACAACATTCAGATGGCAGTAGTAACATCATTCAGATGGCAGTAGTAACAACATTCAGATGGCAGTAGTAACATCATTCAGATGGCAGTAGTAACATCATTCAGATGGCAGTAGAAACATCATTCAGATGGCAGTAGTAGCAACATTCAGATGGCAGTAGTAACATCATTCAGATGGCAGTAGTAACATCATTCAGATGGCAGTAGTAACAACATTCAGATGGCAGTAGTAGCAACATTCAGATGGCAGTAGTAACATCATTCAGATGGCAGTAGTAACAACATTCAGATGGCAGTAGTAACAATATTCTGATGACAGTAGTGACATCATTCAGATGGCAGTAGTAACAATATTCAGATGGCAGTAGTAACATCATTTAGATGGCAGTAGAAGCATCATTCAGATGGCAGTAGTAACAACATTCAGATGGCAGTAGTAACATCATTCAGATGGCAGTAGTAACAACATTCAGATGGCAGTAGTAACAACATTCAGATGGCAGTAGTAACAACATTCAGATGGCAGTAGTAACATCATTCAGATGGCAGTAGTAACATCATTCAGATGGCAGTAGAAGCATCATTCAGATGGCAGTAGTAACAACATTCAGATGGCAGTAGTAACATCATTCAGATGGCAGTAGTAACAACATTCAGATGGCAGTAGTAACAACATTCAGATGGCAGTAGTAACATCATTCAGATGGCAGTAGTAACATCATTCAGATGGCAGTAGTAACATCATTCAGATGGCAGTAGTAACATCATTCAGATGGCAGTAGTAACAACATTCAGATGGCAGTAGTAACATCATTCAGATGGCAGTAGTAACATCATTCAGACGGCAGTAGTAACATCATTCAGATGGCAGTAGTAACATCATTCAGATGGCAGTAGTAACAACATTCAGATGGCAGTAGTAACATCATTCAGATGGCAGTAGTAACATCATTCAGATGGCAGTAGAAGCATCATTCAGATGGCAGTAGTAACAACATTCAGATGGCAGCAGTAACATCATTCAGATGGCAGTAGTAACAACATTCAGATGGCAGTAGTAACAACATTCAGATGGCAGTAGTAACATCATTCAGATGGCAGTAGTAACATCATTCAGATGGCAGTAGTAACATCATTCAGATGGCAGTAGAAACATCATTCAGATGGCAGTAGTAGCAACATTCAGATGGCAGTAGTAACATCATTCAAATGGCAGTAGTAACATCATTCAGATGGCAGTAGTAACAACATTCAGATGGCAGTAGTAGCAACATTCAGATGGCAGTAGTAACATCATTCAGATGGCAGTAGTAACAACATTCAGATGGCAGTAGTAACAATATTCAGATGACAGTAGTGACATCATTCAGATGGCAGTAGTAACAATATTCAGATGGCAGTAGTAACCATATTCAGATGGCAGTAGTAACATCATTCAGATGGTAGTAGTAACCATATTCAGATGGCAGTAGTAACATCATTCAGATGGCAGTAGTAACATCATTCAGATGGCAGTAGTAACAACATTCAGATGGCAGTAGTAACATCATTCAGATGGCAGTAGTAACATCATTCAGATGGCAGTAGTAACATCATTCAGATGGCAGTAGTAACATCATTCAGATGGCAGTAGTAACATCATTCAGATGGCAGTAGTAACATCATTCAGATGGCAGTAGTAACATCATTCAGATGGCAGTAGAAACATCATTCAGATGGCAGTAGTAACATCATTCAGACGGCAGTAGTAACATCATTCAGATGGCAGTAGTAACCATATTCAGATGGCAGTAGTAACATCATTCAGATGGCAGTAGTAACATCATTCAGATGGCAGTAGTAACATCATTCAGATGGCAGTAGTAACATCATTCAGATGGCAGTAGTAACATCATTCAGATGGCAGTAGTAACTTCATTCAGATGGCAGTAGTAGCATCTTTCAGACGGCAGTAGTAACATCTTTCAGACGGCAGTAGTAGCATTTTTCAAACGGCAGTAGTAACATCATTCAGACGGCAGTAGTAACATCATTCAGATGGCAGTAGTAGCATCATTCAGATGGCAGTAGTAGCATCTTTCAGACGGCAGTAGTAACATCTTTCAGACGGCAGTAGTAGCATTTTTCAAACGGCAGTAGTAACATCATTCAGACGGCAGTAGTAACATCATTCAGACGGCAGTAGTAACATCATTCAGACGGCAGTAGTAACCATATTCAGATGGCAGTAGTAACATCATTCAGATGGCAGTAGTAACATCATTCAGATGGCAGTAGTAACATCATTCAGATGGCAGTAGTAACCATATTCAGATGGCAGTAGTAACCATATTCAGATGGCAGTAGTAACATCATTCAGACGGCAGTAGTAACATCATTCAGACGGCAGTAGTAACATCATTCAGACGGCAGTAGTAACATCATTCAGACGGCAGTAGTAACATCATTCAGACGGCAGTAGTAACATCATTCAGATGGCAGTAGTAACATCATTCAGATGGCAGTAGTAACATCATTCAGATGGCAGTAGTAACATCTTTCAGATGGCAGTAGTAACATCATTCAGATGGCAGTAGAAACAACATTCAGATGGCAGTAGAAACATCATTCAGATGGCAGTAGTAACATCATTCAGACGGCAGTAGTAACACCATTCAGATGGCAGTAGTAGCATCATTCAGATGGCAGTAGTAAGATCATTCAAGATGGCAGTAGTAACCTCATTCAGATGGCAGTAGTAACATCATTCAGATGGCAGTAGTAACCTCATCAGATGGCAGTAGTAACATCATTCAGATGGCAGTAGTAACCTCATTCAGATGGCAGTAGTAACAACATTCAGATGGCAGTAGTAACCATATTCAGATGGGCAGTAGTAACATCATTCAGAACGGGCAGTAGTAACATCTTCAGATGGCAGTAGTAACAACATTCAGATGGCAAGTAGTAAAAAACATTCAGAATGGCAGTAGTAACATCTTTCAGATGGCAGTAGTAACATCATTCAGATGGCAGTAGAACATCATTCAGATGGCAGTAGTAACATCATTCAGATGGCAGTAGTAACAACATTCAGATGGCAGTAGTAACAATATTCAGATGGCAGTAGTAACATCATTCAGATGGCAGTAGTAACAACATTCAGACGTGCAGTAGTAGCATCGTTCAGACGGCAGTAGTAACATCATTCAGACGGCATAGTACATCATTCAGACGGCAGTAGTAACATCATTCAGACGGCAGTAGTAACTTCATTCAGACGGCAGTAGTAACATCATTCAGACGCAGTAGTAACATCATTCAGACGGCAGTAGTAACATCATTCAGACGGCAGTAGTAACATCATTCAGACGGCAGTAGTAACTTCATTCAGACGGCAGTAGTAACATCATTCAGACGGCAGTAGTAACAACATTCAGATGGCAGTAGTAACATCATTCAGATGGCAGTATAACAACATTCAGATGGCAGTAATAACAACA
>NW_024058184.1:0-64490 GCF_016432855.1 Salvelinus namaycush
TCCTCTCCTGTTTAGTCTGTCAGAAAACAGGCCATATCCCTCCCTATAAACCATTTCCTCTCCCTGTTGGTCTGTCAGAACAAGGCCATTTACCTGCTCCCTGTAGTCTGTCAGAAACAGGCCATTATCCTCTCCCTGTTAGTCTTCCGAAACAGGCCATTATCCTCTCCCTGTTAGTCTGTCAGAAACAGACCATTTATTCCACTCCCTGTTGGTCTGTCAGAACCGGCCATTTAATTCCTCTCCCGGTTGGTCTGTCAGAAACAGGCCATTATCCGCTCCCTGTGTATTCTGTCAGAAACATGGCCATTATCCTCTCCCTGTTGGTCTGTCAGAAACAGGCCATTTATCCGCCTCCCTCGTTAGTCTGTCAGAAACAGGGCCATTATCCTCTCCCTGTTGGTCTGTCAGAAACAGACCATTATCCTCTCCCTGTTGGTCTGTCAGAAACAGACCATTATCCTCTCCCTGTTAGTCTGTCAGAAACAGGCCATTTTCCTCTCCTTGTTGGTCTGTCAAACAGGCCATTATCCGCTCCCTGTTGGTCTGTCAGAAACAGGCCATTATCCTCTCCCTGTTGGTCTGTCAGAAACAGGCCATTATCCTCTCCCTGTTGGTCTGTCAGAAACAGGCCATTATCCGCTCCCTGTTGGTCTGTCAGAAACAGACCATTATCCTCTCCCTGTTGGTCTGTCAGAAACAGGCCATTATCCGCTCCCTGTTGGTCTGTCAGAAACAGGTCATTATCCTCTCCCTGTTGGTCGGTCAGAAACAGGCCATTATCCTCTCCCTGTTGGTCTGTCAGAAACAGGCCATTACCTGCTCCCTGTTAGTCTGTCAGAAACAGGCCATTATCCTCTCCCTGTTAGTCTGTCAGAAACAGACCATTATCCTCTCCCTGTTGGTCTGTCAGAAACAGGCCATTATCCTCTCCCTGTTAGTCTGTCAGAAACAGACCATTATCCTCTCCCTGTTGGTCTGTCAGAAACAGGCCATTACCTGCTCCCTGTTAGTCTGTCAGAAACAGGCCATTATCCTCTCCCTGTTAGTCTGTCCGAAACAGGCCATTATCCTCTCCCTGTTAGTCTGTCAGAAACAGACCATTATCCTCTCCCTGTTGGTCTGTCAGAAACAGACCATTATCCTCTCCCTGTTGGTCTGTCAGAAACAGGCCATTATCCTCTCCCTGTTGGTCTGTCAGAAACAGGCCATTATCCTCTCCCTGTTGGTCTGTCAGAAACAGACCATTATCCGCTCCCTGTTGGTCTGTCAGAAACAGGCCATTATCCTCTCCCTGTTGGTCTGTCAGAAACAGACCATTATCCTCTCCCTGTTGGTCTGTCAGAAACAGACCATTATCCTCTCCCTGTTGGTCTGTCAGAAACAGGCCATTATCTGCTCCCTGTTGGTCTGTCAGAAACAGGCCATTATCCTCTCCCTGTTAGTCTGTCAGAAACAGACCATTATCCTCTCCCTGTTGGTCTGTCAGAAACAGGCCATTATCTGCTCCCTGTTGGTCTGTCAGAAACAGGCCATTATCCTCTCCCTGTTAGTCTGTCAGAAACAGACCATTATCCTCTCCCTGTTGGTCTGTCAGAAACAGGGAGCGTCCTCTGTGTTTCTCGGTAGAGGTGGTCCTGTAATGCTACTAGTATTGTAGGTGTGACACAGAGGGGCAACTCTGAGGCACATAAAGGTTTCAGCTCAGATTTCAGCTCAGATTTCAGCTCTGAAAGAGACCCAGCTCCAGCTCTCCAGATAAATACTGACTGTCAGCTCAGATTTCAGCTGTGAAAGAGACCCAGCTCCAGCTCTCCAGATAAATACTGACTGTCAGCTCAGATTTCAGCTGTGAAAGAGACCCAGCTCCAGCTCTCCAGATAAATACTGACTGTCAGCTCAGATTTCAGCTCTGAAAGAGACCCAGCTCCAGCTCTCCAGATACATACTGACTGTCAGCTCAGATTTCAGCTCTGAAAGAGACCCAGCTCCAGCTCTCCAGATAAATACTGACTGTCAGCTCAGATTTCAGCTGTAAAAGAGACCCAGCTCCAGCTCTCCAGATAAATACTGACTGTCAGCTCAGATTTCAGCTGTGAAAGAGACCCAGCTCCAGCTCTCCAGATAAATACTGACTGTCAGCTCAGATTTCAGCTCTGAAAGAGACCCAGCTCCAGCTCTCCAGATAAATACTGACTGTCAGCTCAGATTTCAGCTGTGAAAGAGACCCAGCTCCAGCTCTCCAGATAAATACTGACTGTCAGCTCAGATTTCAGCTCTGAAAGAGACCCAGCTCCAGCTCTCCAGATAAATACTGACTGTCAGCTCAGATTTCAGCTGTGAAAGAGACCCAGCTCCAGCTCTCCAGATACATACTGACTGTCAGCTCAGATTTCAGCTCTGAAAGAGACCCAGCTCCAGCTCTCCAGATAAATACTGACTGTCAGCTCAGATTTCAGCTCTGAAAGAGACCCAGCTCCAGCTCTCCAGATAAATACTGACTGTCAGCTCAGATTTCAGCTGTGAAAGAGACCCAGCTCCAGCTCTCCAGATAAATACTGACTGTCAGCTCAGATTTCAGCTGTGAAAGAGACCCAGCTCCAGCTCTCCAGATAAATACTGACTGTCAGCTCAGATTTCAGCTGTGAAAGAGACCCAGCTCCAGCTCTCCAGATAAATACTGACTGTCAGCTCAGATTTCAGCTGTGAAAGAGACCCAGCTCCAGCTCTCCAGATAAATACTGACTGTCAGCTCAGATTTCAGCTGTGAAAGAGACCCAGCTCCAGCTCTCCAGATAAATACTGACTGTCAGCTCAGATTTCAGCTGTGAAAGAGACCCAGCTCCAGCTCTCCAGATAAATACTGACTGTCAGCTCAGATTTCAGCTCTGAAAGAGACCCAGCTCCAGCTCTCCAGATAAATACTGACTGTCAGCTCAGATTTCAGCTGTGAAAGAGACCCAGCTCCAGCTCTCCAGATACATACTGACTGTCAGCTCAGATTTCAGCTCTGAAAGAGACCCAGCTCCAGCTCTCCAGATAAATACTGACTGTCAGCTCAGATTTCAGCTGTGAAAGAGACCCAGCTCCAGCTCTCCAGATAAATACTGACTGTCAGCTCAGATTTCAGCTGTGAAAGAGACCCAGCTCCAGCTCTCCAGATAAATACTGACTGTCAGCTCAGATTTCAGCTCTGAAAGAGACCCAGCTCCAGCTCTCCAGATAAATACTGACTGTCAGCTCAGATTTCAGCTGTGAAAGAGACCCAGCTCCAGCTCTCCAGATAAATACTGACTGTCAGCTCAGATTTCAGCTCTGAAAGAGACCCAGCTCCAGCTCTCCAGATAAATACTGACTGTCAGCTCAGATTTCAGCTGTGAAAGAGACCCAGCTCCAGCTCTCCAGATAAATACTGACTGTCAGCTCAGATTTCAGCTGTGAAAGAGACCCAGCTCCAGCTCTCCAGATAAATACTGACTGTCAGCTCAGATTTCAGCTGTGAAAGAGACCCAGCTCCAGCTCTCCAGATACATACTGACTGTCAGCTCAGATTTCAGCTCAGATTTCAGCTGTGAAAGAGACCCAGCTCCAGCTCTCCAGATAAATACTGACTGTCAGCTCAGATTTCAGCTCAGATTTCAGCTGTGAAAGAGACCCAGCTCCAGCTCTCCAGATAAATACTGTTATGGACGGCCTCTGTTGAAACAGCCCACGATCAGACTGTCTGGACTATCAGAGTATGTAGGGTTCTGATCAGACTGGACTATCAGAGTATGTAGGGTTCTGATCAGACTGGACTATCAGAGTATGTAGGGTTCTGATCAGACTGGACTATCAGAGTATGTAGGGTTCTGATCAAACTGTCTGGACTATCAGAGTATGTAGGGTTCTGATCAGACTGAACTATCAGAGTATGTAGGGTTCTGATCAAACTGTCTGGACTATCAGAGTATGTAGGGTTCTGATCAAACTGGACTATCAGAGTATGTAGGGTTCTGATCAAACTGGACTATCAGAGTATGTAGGGTTCTGATCAGACTGGACTATCAGAGTATGTAGGGTTCTGATCAAACTGTCTGGACTATCAGAGTATGTAGGGTTCTGATCAGACTGAACTATCAGAGTATGTAGGGTTCTGATCAAACTGGACTATCAGAGTATGTAGGGTTCTGATCAAACTGTCTGGACTATCAGAGTATGTAGGGTTCTGATCAGACTGGACTATCAGAGTATGTAGGGTTCTGATCAAACTGTCTGGACTATCAGAGTATGTAGGGTTCTGATCAAACTGGACTATCAGAGTATGTAGGGTTCTGATCAAACTGGACTATCAGAGTATGTAGGGTTCTGATCAGACTGGACTATCAGAGTATGTAGGGTTCTGATCAAACTGTCTGGACTATCAGAGTATGTAGGGTTCTGATCAGACTGTCTGGACTATCAGAACCTTTATTTAACTTGGTCAGTTAAGAACAAATTCTTATTTACAATGACGTCCTACCGGGGTACAGTGCGTTAGCTTCCTTGTTCAGGGGCAGAACGACATATGTTTTACCTTGTCAGCTCGGGGATTCGATCTCGACACCTTTCGGGTTACTGGCCCAACTCTCTAACCACTAGGCTACCTGCCGCCCCATCAGCAAACCACTCGCCTAACGACGCAATACATGTTGTCTGAGGTTGTGAGGCCGGTTGGACGTACTGCCAAATTCTCTAAAATGACGTTGGAGGCGGTTTATGGTAGAGAAATGTACATTCAATTCTCTGGTAACAGCTCTGGTGGACATTCCTGCAGTCAGCATGACAATTGCACGCTCCCTCAAAACGTGAGACATCTGTGGCATTGTGTTGTGTGACAAAACTGCACATTTTAGAGTGGCCTTTTATTGGCCCCAGCACAAGGTGCACCTTTGTAATGATCATACTGTTTAATCAGCTCTTTGATATGCCTATCAGATGGATGGATTATCTTGGCAAAAGGAGAAATGCTCACTAACACGGATGTAAAGAAATTAGTGCACAGAATTAGAGAGAAATAAGTTTGTTGTGAGTATGAAACATTTCTGGGATCTTTGATTTCAGCTCATGAAACATGGAACCAACACTTTTCTATTTTTGTTCAGTGTCTGTTACCTGTTACAGTGTTGATGACTTGGCCCTCTGCAGAGTATCTGTGTTCGTACCCAGTTAGAGGAGGGTTACGACCAGAGTAAGCTTCTTCGTCAGAGCTGCCTCCCTGATCTTTTATTTCAGCTCATGAAACATGAGACCAACACTTTACCTGCTGTGTTTCTATTTGTGTTCCGTGTTACATTCTGCGGTACAGCCGACAAACTGAGCATTTATTTTCTAGAATCAATGTTCATTGATACTCCTGTTTCAGTAGTGTCACGCCCTGACCTTAGAGAGACGTTTTATTTCTCTATTTGGTTAGGTCAGGGTGTGATTTGGCGTTGGGCATTCTATGTTTGTCTATTTCTTTGTTTTTGGGCGAGTTATGGTTCCCAATCAGAGGCAGCTGTCTATCGTTGTCTCTGATTGGGGAATCATACTTAGGCAGCCCTTTTTCTCCACTTTCTGTTGTGGGATCTTGTTTTTGTTAGTTGCTGGTTTAGCGCTACCAATACTTTACGTGTCGTTTATCTTTCTTGTTTTTTTTGGAGTTAATTTTTAATAAATTCAAAATGTACGCCTACCACGCTGCACCCTGGTCTCATTGCGACGACATCCGTAAACAAGTCGTGTCTGCTCTGAACCGCAACTTGAGGAGTTGAGACCTTTGAAAAGGATATCACTAGAAAGGTTAACTTCCTCTATTACAGTATAATAATGTCTCCGTGTGTTTCAGTGTCCATATGACCCCATTCTGTTAGACCCAAACCTCAAATTCAAACTGCTTATTGTCAGAGAGAGGTTGGAGGTGATCTCTCATCTTTGTTGTTGTGAGTGGCAAGGGGGAGGGGCTTGGCGTGTGTCTGAATGAGGAAGGAAGGTGCGGAGTCACAGCCAAGACGGTTCTTTGTGTTGAACTGAATGACTGACCAGAACAGGCTCTTACCGCTTCAGACCTCTTAGCTCTGTGAGACACACTCCTCTTGAGACTTGATACTGAGTTGGTTCTACTTCTGTTCGACATATTGTCTGTGTGAGGGGTGAGTAGCAGTGTTGTGCTCAAACCTCTGGGCCTGTCAGTAATCAGGTTAACACGATGCCTCAAGGCCTGTCAGTAATCAGGTTAACACGATGCCTCAAGCCTCTAGGCCTGTCAGTAATCAGGTTAACACGATGCCTCAAGCCTCTAGGCCTGTCAGTAATCAGGTTAACACGATGCTTCAAGCCTCTAGGCCTGTCAGTAATCAGGTTAACACGATGCCTCAAGCCTCTAGGCCTGTCAGTAATCAGGTTAACACGATGCCTCAAGCCTCTAGGCCTGTCAGTAATCAGGTTAACACGATGCCTCAAGCCTCTAGGCCTGTCAGTAATCAGGTTAACACGATGCCTCAAGCCTCTAGGCCTGTCAGTAATCAGGTTAACATGATGCCTCTAGGCCTGTCAGTAATCAGGTTAACACGATGCCTCTAGGCCTGTCAGTAATCAGGTTAACACGATGCCTCTAGGCCTGTCAGTAATCAGGTTAACACGATGCCTCAAGCCTCTAGGCCTGTCAGTAATCAGGTTAACACGATGCCTCTAGGCCTGTCAGTAATCAGGTTAACACGATGCCTCTAGGCCTGTCAGTAATCAGGTTAACACGATGCCTCTAGGCCTGTCAGTAATCAGGTTAACACGATGCCTCTAGGCCTGTCAGTAATCAGGTTAACATGATGCCTCTAGGCCTGTCAGTAATCAGGTTAACACGATGCCTCTAGGCCTGTCAGTAATCAGGTTAACACGATGCCTCAAGCCTCTAGGCCTGTCAGTAATCAGGTTAACACGATGCCTCTAGGCCTGTCAGTAATCAGGTTAACACGATGCCTCAAGCCTCTAGGCCTGTCAGTAATCAGGTTAACACGATGCCTCTGGGCCTGTCAGTAATCAGGTTAACACGATGCCTCTGGGCCTGTCAGTAATCAGGTTAACACGATGCCTCAAGCCTCTTGGCCTGTCAGTAATCAGGTTAACACGATGCCTCTGGGCCTGTCAGTAATCAGGTTAACACGATGCCTCAAGCCTCTGGGCCTGTCAGTAATCAGGTTAACACGATGCCTCTGGGCCTGTCAGTAATCAGGTTAACACGATGCCTCAAGCCTCTAGGCCTGTCAGTAATCAGGTTAACACGATGCCTCTGGGCCTGTCAGTAATCAGGTTAACACGGTGCCTCAAGCCTCTAGGCCTGTCAATAATCAGGTTAACACGATGCCTCAAACCTCTGGGCCTGTCAGTAATCAGGTTAACACGATGCCTCAAACCTCTGGGCCTGTCAGTAATCAGGTTAACACGATGCCTCAAACCTCTGGGCCTGTCAGTAATCAGGTTAACACGATGCCTCAAACCTTGTAAAGATTCTTAATTAGGCAATACGACATACCGTTGACAACCTGGCAGATTGCGGCTACTGAACGATGACAAAAACAACAACCTACCTAAACTGTTTTGTGAAAAAGTCATATTTGTTTGACTTCCTATTTGGGCTGTGACGGTCATAGAATTTTGGATGACGGTAATTGGCCAAATGACCACGGTCTCAGTAATACCGTTCGACCGCATGTGCTGCCATAGAAATATAAGGAATAGAACGGGCATCCCCATTCAAGTCAATGATGGCATAATGGGTGGACTGGCAGGCCATTGCGAGTGTATTGATAGGAGCAAAGAAGTAAAAGCAGGAAGTAAACACAGGAAGTAAAAGCAGGAAGTAAACACAGGAAGTAAAAGCAGGAAGTAAACACAGGAAGTAAAAGCAGGAAGTGTACCCATCAGTATGTGCTACGCTTTGTTGGTTCAACTCAACTGACATTACAAAAAACACATTCCATTGCACGAGTCCCATCATTTGAATTAACATTCTACGTTACCATGGCAATGATTGCATCACAATACCAGGCAGCCATTGAGAGTGTTCCCATGAGTTTACAAGTCAAACTGCCAGGGTTAAAGGGTTCCAAGCCCATTCCATTCATCATTTGCTACAATACCTTGCTTGTGTCAGCAAGGGGCAAAAAAGTTTACTCACGTTGTTATCGCAGAAACAGACTTAAACCGTACGAATGCCCGGACGTTTTCTTGATGATGTTTATTTTATTATTTTCACGACAGTCTATTTTCATAACCGTGGGTTATACGGTAATGTTGCTTTGCCCTACTTCATATAGATTGTAACCTGTACTCTCTTCTTCTCTCTACCAGGTATTCATCACAGTGAACTGTCTGAGTACAGACTTCTCCTGCCAGAAGGGGGTGAAGGGCATGCCTCTGATGATCCAGATAGACACTTACAGCTATAACTCTAACCGTGGCTGCAACACACCCACACACAGAGCCTTCTCTGAGATCAAGGTCTTCTGTGACAAGGTGAGACTCTCTCTCTTTGACCTCTAACCTCTAACCCCTCCACAGAAGGCTCTCTAAAACTATTAGGTTTTAAATATACTGTATCAAAATTAAATGTAATTGCTAAAATATACTTAAGTATTAAAAGTAAAAGTACAAATAATTTACTGTTCCTTATATTAAGCAAACCAGATGGCAAAATGTTCTTGTTTTTTTAATGTATGGATAGCCAGGGGCACACTCCATCACTCAGACATCATTCACAAACAAAGTAGTTGTGTTTAGTGAGTCCTCCAGATCACTAGGCATGACCAGGGATGTTCTCTTGATAAGTGTGTGAATTGGCCAATTTTTGGACTGGGGGTGGGCTGGGGAGATGGGAGGTGGGCTGGACTGGAGGTTGACTGGGGAGATGGGAGATGGGGTGGACTGGGGGTTGGCTAGGGAGATGGGAGGTGGGCTGGACTGGGGGTTGACTGGGGAGATGGGAGGTGGGCTGGACTGGGGGTTGGCTGGGGAGATGGGAGGTGGGCTGGACTGGGGGTTGGCTAGGGAGATGGGAGGTGGGCTGGACTGGGGGTTGGCTGGGGAGATGGGAGGTGGGCTGGACTGGGGGTTGGCTGGGGAGATGGGGGGTGGGGTGGGCTGGACTGGAGGTTGACTGGGGAGATGGGAGGTGGGGTGGGCTGGACTGGGGGTTGGCTGGGGAGATGGGAGGTGGGGTGGGCTGGACTGGAGGTTGACTGGGGAGATGGGAGGTGGGGTGGGCTGGACTGGGGGTGGGCTGGGGAGGTGGGCTGGACTGGGGGTTGACTGGGGAGATGGGAGGTGGGCTGGACTGGGGGTTGGCTGGGGAGATGGGAGGTGGGCTGGACTGGGGGTTGGCTAGGGAGATGGGAGGTGGGCTGGACTGGGGGTTGACTGGGGAGATGGGAGGTGGGCTGGACTGGGGGTTGGCTAGGGAGATGGGAGGTGGGGTGGACTGGGGGTTGGCTAGGGAGATGGGAGGTGGGGTGGACTGGGGTTGGCTAGGGAGATGGGAGGTGGGGTGGACTGGGGGTTGGCTAGGGAGATGGGAGGTGGGCTGGACTGGGGGTTGGCTAGGGAGATGGGAGGTGGGCTGGACTGGAGGTTGACTGGGGAGATGGGAGGTGGGCTGGACTGGGGGTTGGCTAGGGAGATGGGAGGTGGGGTGGACTGGGGGTTGGCTAGGGAGATGGGAGGTGGGCTGGACTGGGGGTTGGCTGGGGAGATGGGAGGTGGGCTGGACTGGGGGTTGGCTAGGGAGATGGGAGGTGGGGTGGACTGGGGGTTGGCTAGGGAGATGGGAGGTAGGCTGGACTGGGGGTTGGCTAGGGAGATGGGAGGTGGGGTGGACTGGGGGTTGGCTAGGGAGATGGGAGGTGGGCTGGACTGGGGGTTGGCTAGGGAGATGGGAGGTGGGGTGGACTGGGGGTTGGCTAGGGAGATGGGAGGTGGGCTGGACTGGGGGTTGACTGGGGAGATGGGAGGTGGGCTGGACTGGGGGTTGGCTGGGGAGATGGGAGGTGGGCTGGACTGGGGGTTGGCTAGGGAGATGGGAGGTGGGGTGGACTGGGGGTTGGCTAGAGAGATGGGAGGTGGGCTGGACTGGGGGTTGGCTAGGGAGATGGGAGGTGGGGTGGACAGGGGGTTGGCTAGGGAGATGGGAGGTGGGCTGGACTGGGGGTTGGCTGGGGAGATGGGAGGTGGGCTGGACTGGGGGTTGGCTGGGGAGATGGGAGGTGGGCTGGACTGGGGGTTGGCTGGGGAGATGGGAGGTGGGCTGGACTGGGGGTTGGCTAGGGAGATGGGAGGTGGGGTGGACTGGGGGTTGGCTAGGGAGATGGGAGGTGGGCTGGACTGGGGGTTGGCTAGGGAGATGGGAGGTGGGCTGGACTGGGGGTTGGCTAGGGAGATGGGAGGTGGGGTGGACTGGGGGTTGGCTAGGGAGATGGGAGGTGGGCTGGACTGGGGGTTGGCTAGGGAGATGGGAGGTGGGGTGGACTGGGGGTTGGCTAGGGAGATGGGAGGTGGGCTGGACTGGGGGTTGGCTAGGGAGATGGGAGGTGGGCTGGACTGGGGGTTGGCTAGGGAGATGGGAGGTGGGGTGGACTGGGGGTTGGCTAGGGAGATGGGAGGTGGGCTGGACTGGGGGTTGGCTAGGGAGATGGGAGGTGGGGTGGACTGGGGGTTGGCTAGGGAGATGGGAGGTGGGCTGGACTGGGGGTTGGCTGGGGAGATGGGAGGTGGGCTGGACTGGGGGTTGGCTGGGGAGATGGGAGGTGGGCTGGACTGGGATTTTATAGTGCCTTTCCAGGTTTCAGCATGAATGACCAAATGTATGTGGACACCTGCTCGTCCAACATCTCATTCCAAAATCATGGGCATTAATATGGAGTTGGTCCCCTTTTTGATGCTATAACAGCCTCCACTCTTCTGGGAAGGCTTTCCACTAGATGATGGAACATTGCTGCTATAACAGCCTCCAGTCTTCTGGGAAGGTTTTCCACTAGATGTTGGAACATTGCTGCTATAACAGCCTCCACTCTTCTGGGAAGGCTTTCCACTAGATGTTGGAACATTGCTGCGGGGACTTGCTTCCATTCAGCCACAAGAGCATTGGTGACATTGGGCACTGATGTTGGGCGATTAGGCCTGGCTCGCAGTCGGCGTTCCAATTCATACCAAAGGTGTTCGATGGAGTTGAGGTCAGGGCTCTGTGCAGGCCAGTCAAGTTATTCCACACCGATCTCGACAAACCATTTCTGTATGGACCTCGCTTTGTTGCACGGGGGCATTGTCACGCTGAAACAGGAAAGAGCCTTCCCCAAACTGCTGCCACAAAGTTGGAAGCACAGAATCATCTAGAATGTCATTGTATGCTGTAGCGTTAAGATTTCCCTTCACTGGAACTAAGGGGCCCGAACCATGAAATACAGCCCCAGACCATTATTCCTCCTCCACCAAACTTTACAGTTGGCACTATGCATTGGGGCAGGTAGCGTTCTCCTGGCATCCGCCAAACCCAGATTCGTCTGTCGGACTGCCAGATGGTGAAGCGTGATTCATCACTCCAGAGAACGTGTTTCCACTGCTCCAGAGTCCAATGGCGGCGAGCTTTACACCACTCCAGCCGACGCTTGTCATTGCGCGTGGTGATCTGAGGCTTATGTGCGGCTGCTCTGCCATGGAAACCCATTTCATGAAGCTCCTGACCAACAGTTATTGTGCTGACGTTGCTTCCAGAGGCAGTTTGGAACTCGGTAGTGAGTGTTGCAACCGAGGACAGACGATTTTTAAGCACTTCGCGCTTCAGCAGTCCCGTTCTGTGAGCTTGTGTGGCCTACCACTTCGCAGCTGAGTCTTTGTTGCTCCTAGACGTTTCCAAGTCACAATAACAGCACTTACAGTTGACCCGGGGAAGCTCTAGCAAGGCAGACATTTTACGAACTGACTTGTTGGAAAGGTGGCATCCTATGACGATGCCAAGTTCAAATAAAAAAGCATTGATGGTTCACCAAATTCCATAGGCCATGTTTCCATCTCTCTCCTATGAATCATCCCATCCATCCCAGGTTTCCATATCTCTCCTATTAATCATCCCATCCATCCCAGGTTTCCATATCTCTCCTATTAATCATCCCATCCATTCCAGGTTTCCATCTCTCCTCCTAATCCCTGGTATTAATCATCCCATCCATTCCATGTTTCCATCTCTCCTCCTAATCCCTGGTATTAATCATCCCATCCATTCCATGTTTCCAGCTCTCCTCCTAATCCCTGGTATTAATCATCCCATCCATTCCAGGTTTCCATCTTTACTCCTAATCCCTGGTATTAATCATCCCATCCATTCCATGTTTCCATCTCTCCTCCTAATCCCTGGTATTAATCATCCCATCCATTCCAGGTTTCCATCTCTCCTCCTAATCCCTGGTATTAATCATCCCATCCATTCCAGGTTTCCATCTCTCCTCCTAATCCCTGGTATTAATCATCCCATCCATTCCATGTTTCCAGCTCTCCTCCTAATCCCTGGTATTAATCATCCCATCCATTCCAGGTTTCCATCTCTCCTCCTAATCCCTGGTATTAATCATCCCATCCATTCCAGGTTTCCATCTCTCCTCCTAATCCCTGGTATTAATCATCCCATCCATTCCAAGTTTCCATCTCTCCTCCTAATCCCTGGTATTAATCATCCCATCCATTCCAGGTTTCCATCTCTCCTCCTAATCCCTGGTATTAATCATCCCATCCATTCCAGGTTTCCATCTCTCCTCCTAATCCCTGGTATTAATCATCCCATCCATTCCAGGTTTCCATCTCTCCTCCTAATCCCTGGTATTAATCATCCCATCCATTCCAGGTTTCCATCTCTCCTCCTAATCCCTGGTATTAATCATCCCATCCATTCCAGGTTTCCATCTCTCCTCCTAATCCCTGGTATTAATCATCCCATCCATTCCATGTCTCCATCTCTCCTCCTAATCCCTGGTATTAATCATCCCATCCATTCCAGGTTTCCATCTCTCCTCCTAATCCCTGGTATTAATCATCCCATCCATTCCAGGTTTCCATCTCTCCTCCTAATCCCTGGTATTAATCATCCCATGTTTCCATCTCTCCTCCTAATCCCTGGTATTAATCATCCCATCCATTCCATGTCTCCATCTCTCCTCCTAATCCCTGGTATTAATCATCCCATCCATTCCATGTTTCCATCTCTCCTCCTAATCCCTGGTATTAATCATCCCATCCATTCCATGTTTCCATCTCTCCTCCTAATCCCTGGTATTAATCATCCCATCCATTCCACAGGGAGCAGAACGGAAAATCCGTGGCGAGGAGAGGAAGCAGATGCGGATGAAGCCCAAAGGTCAGATAAGTAGTTTCCATGGAGATAACGGTAAAGAACATACCGGCAGCTGCAGTAAAGAGAGTACCTGTCTGGTTTCAACAGGAAGATATGATTTAGGGGTTTAGACTGGTGCAGCAGGGAAGGTGGATGATGGTTGCATGGATCTGATGATTGAATGAATCTGAATCAACTGATGTCAGACTTCAGTTTAGATTTTTCCTACGCACCTGTGTACCTGTGTACCTGTGCACCTGTGTACCTGTGTACCTGTGCACCTGTGTACCTGTGCACCTGTGTACCTGTGTACCTGTGCACCTGTGTACCTGTGCACCTGTGTACCTGTGTACCTGTGTACCTGTGCACCTGTGACAGTAGGTGTGCAGATGTTTCTATGTTCTCTGTAGACTAACGTCGAGTACCCGTGCATGTTGTTTCTCTCCCGTGTTCCAGGGACGGATGGGAGCCTGGCAGCGTTGAACAGGAAGCCAGACACAATGTTTTTCAAGTCCCTCTCTGACCTGGACACCCAGCCTGTCCTGTTCATCCCAGACGGAAACTTTGGGCACGTGCAGAGGACTGGACAGGTGAGAGACACTTTTGGAGACAACGGTTAAACCAGCCACCATGACACACAGACAAATGCACGAGCCAATAATAACCAGAATGATCCAGAATATCTCTATCAATCGGTAATGAAAGTGTTTATCCTAGAAAGATACAATCTTATAGCGTGAATCATCTGTCTGTCTGTGTTGTCCACCCCTAGGTCTTTGCCTTCAACACAGAGGAGATGGAGAGAGAAGGGTAAGTGTAGCTGTATAGTTCTAATAAGGAGGGAAGGGTAAGTGTAGTGGTATAGATGAAGAGGGAAGGGTAAGTGTAGCTGTATAGATGGAGAGGGAAGGGTAAGTGTAGCTGTATAGTTCTAATAGAGGGAAGGGTAAGTGTAGCTGTATAGTTCTAATAGAGAGGGAAGGGTAAGTGTAGCTGTATAGTTCTAATAGAGGGAAGGGTAAGTGTAGCTGTATAGTTCTAATAGAGGGAAGGGTAAGTGTAGCTGTATAGATGGAGAGGGAAGGGTAAGTGTAGCTGTATAGATGGAGAGGGAAGGGTAAGTGTAGCTGTATAGATGGAGAGGGAAGGGTAAGTGTAGCTGTATAGTTCTAATAGAGAGGGAAGGGTAAGTGTAGCTGTATAGATTGAGAGGGAAGGGTAAGTGTAGCTGTATAGATGGAGAGGGAAGGGTAAGTGTAGCTGTATAGATGGAGAGGGGAGGGTAAGTGTAGCTGTATAGTTCTAATAGAGAGGGGAGGGTAAGTGTAGCTGTATAGTTCTAATAGAGAGGGAAGGGTAAGTGTAGCTGTATAGATGGAGAGGGAAGGGTAAGTGTAGCTGTATAGATGGCGAGGGAAGGGTAAGTGTAGCTGTATAGTTCTAATAGAGGGAAGGGTAAGTGTAGCTGTATAGTTGGAGAGGGAAGGGTAAGTGTAGCTGTATAGATGGAGAGGGGAGGGTAAGTGTAGCTGTATAGATGGAGAGGGAAGGGTAAGTGTAGCTGTATAGATGGAGAGGGAAGGGTAAGTGTAGCTGTATAGTTCTAATAGAGAGGGGAGGGTAAGTGTAGCTGTATAGTTCTAATAGAGAGGGAAGGGTAAGTGTAGCTGTATAGATGGAGAGGGAAGGGTAAGTGTAGCTGTATAGATGGAGAGGGAAGGGTAAGTGTAGCTGTATAGATGGAGAGGGAAGGGGAAGTGTAGCTGTATAGATGGAGAGGGAAGGGTAAGTGTAGCTGTATAGTTCTAATAGAGGGAAGGGTAAGTGTAGCTGTATAGTTCTAATAGAGGGAAGGGTAAGTGTAGCTGTATAGTTCTAATAGAGGGAAGGGTAAGTGTAGCTGTATAGATGGAGAGGGAAGGGTAAGTGTAGCTGTATAGATGGAGAGGGAAGGGTAAGTGTAGCTGTATAGTTCTAATAGAGGGAAGGGTAAGTGTAGCTGTATAGATGGAGAGGGAAGGGTAAGTGTAGCTGTATAGATGGAGAGGGAAGGGTAAGTGTAGCTGTATAGTTCTAATAGAGGGAAGGGTAAGTGTAGCTGTATAGATGGAGAGGGAAGGGTAAGTGTAGCTGTATAGATGAAGAGGGAAGGGTAAGTGTAGCTGTATAGTTCTAATAGAGGGAAGGGTAAGTGTAGCTGTATAGTTGGAGAGGGAAGGGTAAGTGTAGCTGTATAGATGGAGAGGGAAGGGTAAGTGTAGCTGTATAGATGGAGAGGGAAGGGTAAGTGTAGCTGTATAGTTCTAATAGAGGGAAGGGTAAGTGTAGCTGTATAGATGGAGAGGGAAGGGTAAGTGTAGCTGTATAGTTCTAATAGAGGGAAGGGTAAGTGTAGCTGTATAGTTCTAATAGAGGGAAGGGTAAGTGTAGCTGTATAGATGGAGAGGGAAGGGTAATTGTAGCTGTATAGTTCTAATAGAGGGAAGGGTAAGTGTAGCTGTATAGATGGAGAGGGAAGGGTAAGTGTAGCTGTATAGTTCTAATAGAGGGAAGGGTAAGTGTAGCTGTATAGATGAAGAGGGAAGGGTAAGTGTAGCTGTGTAGCTGTATAGATGGAGAGGGAAGGGTAAGTGTAGCTGTATAGTTCTAATAGAGGGAAGGGTAAGTGTAGCTGTATAGATGGAGAGGGAAGGGTAAGTGTAGCTGTATAGTTCTAATAGAGGGAAGGGTAAGTGTAGCTGTATAGTTCTAATAGAGGGAAGGGTAAGTGTAGCTGTATAGATGGAGAGGGAAGGGTAATTGTAGCTGTATAGTTCTAATAGAGGGAAGGGTAAGTGTAGCTGTATAGATGAAGAGGGAAGGGTAAGTGTAGCTGTATAGTTCTAATAGAGGGAAGGGTAAGTGTAGCTGTATAGATGAAGAGGGAAGGGTAAGTGTAGCTGTATAGTTCTAATAGAGGGAAGGGTAAGTGTAGCTGTATAGATGGAGAGGGAAGGGTAAGTGTAGCTGTATAGATGGAGAGGGAAGGGTAAGTGTAGCTGTATAGTTCTAATAGAGGGAAGGGTAAGTGTAGCTGTATAGTTCTAATAGAGGGAAGGGTAAGTGTAGCTGTATAGATGGAGAGGGAAGGGTAAGTGTAGCTGTATAGATGGAGAGGGAAGGGTAAGTGTAGCTGTATAGTTGGAGAGGGAAGGGTAAGTGTAGCTGTATAGTTGGAGAGGGAAGGGTAAGTGTAGCTGTATAGATGGAGAGGGAAGGGTAAGTGTAGCTGTATAGTTATAAAAGAGGGAAGGGTAAGTGTAGCTGTATAGTTCTAATAGAGGGAAGGGTAAGTGTAGCTGTATAGATGGAGAGGGAAGGGTAAGTGTAGCTGTATAGATGGAGAGGGAAGGGTAAGTGTAGCTGTATAGTTCTAATAGAGGGAAGGGTAAGTGTAGCTGTATAGATGGAGAGGGAAGGGTAAGTGTAGCTGTATAGATGGAGAGGGAAGGGTAAGTGTAGCTGTATAGTTCTAATAGAGGGAAGGGTAAGTGTAACTGTATAGTTCTAATAGAGGGAAGGGTAAGTGTAGCTGTATAGTTCTAATAGAGGGAAGGGTAAGTGTAACTGTATAGTTCTAATAGAGGGAAGGGTAAGTGTAGCTGTATAGTTCTAATAGAGGGAAGGGTAAGTGTAGCTGTATAGTTCTAATAGAGGGAAGGGTAAGTGTAGCTGTATAGTTGGAGAGGGAAGGGTAAGTGTAGCTGTATAGATGGAGAGGGAAGGGTAAGTGTAGCTGTATAGTTCTAATAGAGAGGGAAGGGTAAGTGTAGCTGTATAGATGGAGAGGGAAGGGTAGGTGTAACTGTATAGTTCTAATAGAGAGGGAAGGGTAAGTGTAGCTGTATAGATGGAGAGGGAAGGGTAAGTGTAGCTGTATAGATGGAGAGGGAATGGTAAGTGTAGCTGTATAGATGGAGAGGGAAGGGTAAGTGTAGCTGTATAGATTGAGAGGGAAGGGTAAGTGTAGCTGTATAGATGGAGAGGGAAGGGTAAGTGTAGCTGTATAGATGGAGAGGGAATGGTAAGTGTAGCTGTATAGTTCTAATAGAGGGAAGGGTAAGTGTAGCTGTATAGATGGAGAGGGAAGGGTAAGTGTAGCTGTATAGATGGAGAGGGAAGGGTAAGTGTAGCTGTATAGATGGAGAGGGAATGGTAAGTGTAGCTGTATAGTTCTAATAGAGAGGGAAGGGTAAGTATAGCTGTATAGTTCTAATAGAGGGAA
The DNA here is from genome assembly GCF_016432855.1 of Salvelinus namaycush. Classification (NCBI taxonomy): domain Eukaryota; kingdom Metazoa; phylum Chordata; class Actinopteri; order Salmoniformes; family Salmonidae; genus Salvelinus; species Salvelinus namaycush. Next base: position 17,631 of record NW_024058184.1, read on the forward strand.
GGGTAAGTGTAGCTGTATAGATGGAGAGGGAAGGGTAAGTGTAGCTGTATAGTTCTAATAGAGGGAAGGGTAAGTGTAGCTGTATAGATGGATGTATAGACTCTACTATAATACACACAGTCCAGTTCAAAGTGAATGATGGCAGGCTTGTGTTGCAAATGGCTTATTTGCATATAGACCTACTGTAGCTCTGATTGGCTATGGCCCACCGGTCTGCAGTAGACTCCGGTCCTGGACGAGACAGATATTTTATTAAGGTTTATTTACTGCAGTGTCTTAGTTGTCCAAACACACGGCCACTTTCCCACTCTACGTCATTCCCAAACACTCTATGAATGAATGAAAACGTTAAAATGACCTTATCTAAGTGCTCACTTCACAGAACATGTAAAAACAGGTGTCATAGTCTTCCTGGGGGTGTACACAAACACATTTCAATACGATTTCATGTTGGAGAGAGGGTAGGGGGAGAGGGTAGGAGAGAGGGTAGGTGAGAGGGTAGGAGAGAGGGTAGGAGAGAGGGTAGGGGGAGGGTAGGAGAGAGGGTAGGAGAGAGGGTAGGGGGAGGGTAGGAGAGAGGGTAGGGGGAGGGTAGGAGAGAGGGTAGGGGAGGGTAGGAGAGGTAGGGGAGGGTAGGAGAGAGGGTAGGTGGGAGGGTAGGAGAGAGGGTAGGAGAGAGGGTAGGGGGAGGGTAGGAGAGAGGGTAGGGGGGAGGGTAGGAGAGAGGGTAGGGGGGAGGGTAGGAGAGAGGGTAGGGGGGAGGGTAGGAGAGAGGGTAGGGGGAGGGTAGGGGGAGGGTAGGAGAGAGGGTAGGGGGAGGGTAGGAGAGAGGGTAGGAGAGAGGGTAGGGGGAGGGTAGGAGAGAGGGTAGAGGGGAGGGTAGGAGAGAGGGTTGGAAGAGAGGGTAGGAGAGAGGGTTGGAGGGAGGGTAGGAGAGAGGGTAGGGGGAGGGTAGGAGAGAGGGTAGGGGGAGGGTAGGGGGAGGGTAGGAGAGAGGGTAGGGGGAGGGTAGGAGAGAGGGTAGGAGAGAGGGTAGGGGGAGGGTAGGAGAGAGGGTAGAGGGGAGGGTAGGAGAGAGGGTTGGAAGAGAGGGTAGGAGAGAGGGTAGGAGAGAGGGTAGGGGGAGGGTAGGAGAGAGGGTAGAGGGGAGGGTAGGAGAGAGGGTTGGAAGAGAGGGTAGGAGAGAGGGTTGGAGGGAGGGTAGGAGAGAGGGTAGGGGGAGGGTAGGGGGAGGGTAGAGGGGAGGGTAGGAGAGAGGGTTGGAAGAGAGGGTAGGAGAGAGGGTTGGAGGGAGGGTAGGAGAGAGGGTAGGGGGAGGGTAGGAGAGAGGGTAGAGGGGAGGGTAGGAGAGAGGGTTGGAAGAGAGGGTAGGAGAGAGGGTTGGAGGGAGGGTAGGAGAGAGGGTAGGAGAGAGGGTAGGGGGAGGGTAGGAGAGAGGGTAGGGGAGAGGGTAGGGGGAGGGTAGGAGAGAGGGTAGGGGGAGGGTAGGAGAGAGGGTAGAGGGAGGGTAGGAGAGAGGGTAGAGGGGAGGGTAGGAGAGAGGGTTGGAAGAGAGGGTAGGAGAGAGGGTTGGAGGGAGGGTAGGAGAGAGGGTAGGGGGAGGGTAGGAGAGAGGGTAGAGGGGAGGGTAGGAGAGAGGGTTGGAAGAGAGGGTAGGAGAGAGGGTTGGAGGGAGGGTAGGAGAGAGGGTAGGGGGAGGGTAGGAGAGAGGGTAGGGGGAGGGTAGGAGAGAGGGTAGAGGGAGGGTAGGAGAGAGGGTAGAGGGGAGGGTAGGAGAGAGGGTAGGGGGAGGGTAGGAGAGAGGGTAGGGGGAGGGTAGGAGAGAGGGTTGGAAGAGAGGGTAGGAGAGAGGGTTGGAGGGAGGGTAGGAGAGAGGGTAGGGGGAGGGTAGGAGAGAGGGTAGAGGGAGGGTAGGAGAGAGGGTAGAGGGGAGGGTAGGAGAGAGGGTAGGGGGAGGGTAGGAGAGAGGGTAGGGGGAGGGTAGGAGAGAGGGTAGAGGGGAGGGTAGGAGAGAGGGTTGGAAGAGAGGGTAGGAGAGAGGGTTGGAGGGAGGGTAGGAGAGAGGGTAGGGGGAGGGTAGGAGAGAGGGTAGAGGGGAGGGTAGGAGAGAGGGTTGGAAGAGAGGGTAGGAGAGAGGGTTGGAGGGAGGGTAGGAGAGAGGGTAGGGGGAGGGTAGGAGAGAGGGTAGGGGGAGGGTAGGAGAGAGGGTAGAGGGGAGGGTAGGAGAGAGGGTTGGAAGAGAGGGTAGGAGAGAGGGTTGGAGGGAGGGTAGGAGAGAGGGTAGAGGGGAGGGTAGGAGAGAGGGTAGGGGAGAGGGTAGAGGAGAGGGTAGAGGGGAGGGTAGGAGAGAGGGTAGAGGGGAGGGTAGGAGAGAGGGTAGGAGAGAGGGTAGGAGGGAGGGTTGGAAGAGAGGGTTGGAGAGAGGGTAGGAGAGATGGTTGAAGAGAGGGTAGGGAAGAGGGTAGGGGAGAGGGTAGAAGAGAGGGTTGAAGAGAGGGTAGGGGAGAGGGTAGGAGAGAGGGTTGGAAGAGAGGGTAGGAGAGAGGGTAGGGGGAGGGTAGGAGAGAGGGTAGAGGGGAGGGTAGGAGAGAGGGTAGGAGAGAGGGTAGGAGAGAGGGTTGGAAGAGAGGGTAGGAGAGAGGGTTGGAGAGAGGGTAGGAGAGAGGGTAGGGGGAGGGTAGGAGAGAGGGTAGAGGGGAGGGTAGGAGAGAGGGTTGGAAGAGAGGGTAGGAGAGAGGGTTGGAGGGAGGGTAGGAGAGAGGGTAGGGGGAGGGTAGGAGAGAGGGTAGGGGGAGGGTAGGAGAGAGGGTAGAGGGGAGGGTAGGAGAGAGGGTTGGAAGAGAGGGTAGGAGAGAGGGTTGGAGGGAGGGTAGGAGAGAGGGTAGAGGGGAGGGGAGGAGAGAGGGTAGGGGAGAGGGTAGAGGAGAGGGTAGAGGGGAGGGTAGGAGAGAGGGTAGAGGGGAGGGTAGGAGAGAGGGTAGGAGAGAGGGTAGGAGGGAGGGTTGGAAGAGAGGGTTGGAGAGAGGGTAGGAGAGATGGTTGAAGAGAGGGTAGGGAAGAGGGTAGGGGAGAGGGTAGAAGAGAGGGTTGAAGAGAGGGTAGGGGAGAGGGTAGGAGAGAGGGTTGGAAGAGAGGGTAGGAGAGAGGGTAGGGGGAGGGTAGGAGAGAGGGTAGAGGGGAGGGTAGGAGAGAGGGTAGGAGAGAGGGTAGGAGAGAGGGTAGGAAGAGAGGGTAGGGAGAGAGGGTAGGACGAGAGGGTAGGAAGAGAGGGTAGGAGAGAGGGTAGGAAGAGAGGGTAGGAGAGGGTTAGAGAGAGGGTAGGAGAGAGGGTTGAAGAGAGGGTAGGGGGAGGGTAGGAGGGAGGGTAGGAGAGAGGGTAGGAAGAGAGGGTAGGGGAGAGGGTAGGAGAGAGGGTAGGAGGAGAGGGTAGGAAGAGAGGGTAGGAAGAGAGGGTAGGAGAGAGGGTAGGAAGAGAGGGTAGGAAGAGAGGGTAGGAGAGAGGGTAGGAGAGAGGGTTAGAGAGAGGGTAGGAAGAGAGGGTAGGAGAGAGGGTTAGAGAGAGGGTAGGAGAGAGGGTAGGGGAGAGGGTAGGAAGAGAGGGTAGGAGAGAGGGTAGGAGAGAGGGTAGGAAGAGAGGGTAGGAGAGAGGGTAGGAAGAGAGGGTAGGAAGAGAGGGTAGGGGAGAGGGTAGGAGAGAGGGTAGGAGAGAGGGTAGGAAGAGAGGGTAGGAAGAGAGGGTAGGAAGAGAGGGTTGGAGAGAGGGTAGGAAGAGAGGGTAGGAAGAGAGGGTTGGAAGAGAGGGTTGGAAGAATATCAATTCCACACATTCCATTGGCTGCTTCGATAAGCTGCTGTGTGTTTCCATGGTGACATAACGGCCATGTTTCCATGGTGACATAACGGCCATGTTTCCATGGTGACATAATGGCCATGTTTCCATGGTGACATAACGGCCATGTTCTGATGTCTCTATTTAAACAGCATGTAATGAAATCCTCCTCAATGTGACTATTTCTCACTAGTTGGTCTTCATTTACAACGTTAAAGGACTGATGAGGAATTAGAGCTGCTGATTGGCTGCTGTTAAACCCTTAAATGGGTTCCTATTGGTTGTTGTTAAACTTTGATGTATTCCTGTGTGTCAGGGGTGATGAGGAGTTAGGGGCTGCTGATTGGCTGCTGTTAAACCCTTAAATGGGTTCCTATTGGTTGTTCAACGTTGATGTATTCCTGTGTGTCAGGGGTGATGAGGACTTAGAGCTGCTGATTGGCTGCTGTTAAACCCTTAAATGGGTTCCTATTGGTTGTTCAACGTTGATGTATTCCTGTGTGTCAGGGGTGATGAGGAGTTAGGGGCTGCTGATTGGCTGCTGTTAAACCCTTAAATGGGTTCCTATTGGTTGTTCAACGTTGATGTATTCCTGTGTGTCAGGGGTGTCGTGATGAAGAGGGTGTCACGACCTGCTGAGGAACACGGCTGTCCGCTTCCTGTCAAACACTTCAAACCAGAAACCCGGAAGAGAGGTGGGTGGTTATTAAAACAGCCTCATCCCTCTCCTGTCTACAGGGTTAGGGTTACACCACTACAGGGAACATCAGTCACGTCTCCTGTCTACAGGGTTAGGGTTACACCACTACAGGGAACATCAGTCTCGTCTCCTGTCTACAGGGTTAGGGTTACACCACTACAGGGAACATCAGTCTCGTCTCCTGTCTACAGGGTTAGGGTTACACCACTACAGGGAACATCAGTCACGTCTCCTGTCTACAGGGAACATCAGTCACGTCTCCTCTCTACAGGGTTAGGGTTACACCACTACAGGGAACATCAGTCACGTCTCCTGTCTACAGGGAACATCAGTCACGTCTCCTGTCTACAGGGAACATCAGTCACGTCTCCTCTCTACAGGGTTAGGGTTACACCACTACAGGGAACATCAGTCACGTCTCCTGTCTACAGGGAACATCAGTCACGTCTCCTGTCTACAGGGAACATCAGTCACGTCTCCTGTCTACAGGGAACATCAGTCACGTCTCCTCTCTACAGGGAACATCAGTCACGTCTCCTGTCTACAGGGTTAGGGTTACACCACTACAGGGAACATCAGTCACGTCTCCTGTCTACAGGGAACATCAGTCACGTCTCCTGTCTACAGGGTTAGGGTTACACCACTACAGGGAACATCAGTCACGTCTCCTGTCTACAGGGAACATCAGTCACGTCTCCTGTCTACAGGGAACATCAGTCACGTCTCCTGTCTACAGGGTTAGGGTTACACCACTACAGGGAACATCAGTCACGTCTCCTGTCTACAGGGAACATCAGTCACGTCTCCTGTCTACAGGGAACATCAGTCACGTCTCCTGTCTACAGGGAACATCAGTCACGTCTCCTGTCTACAGGGAACATCAGTCACGTCTCCTGTCTACAGGGAACATCAGTCACGTCTCCTGTCTACAGGGTTAGGGTTACACCACTACAGGGAACATCAGTCACGTCTCCTCTCTACAGGGAACATCAGTCACGTCTCCTGTCTACAGGGAACATCAGTCACGTCTCCTGTCTACAGGGTTAGGGTTACACCACTACAGGGAACATCAGTCACGTCTCCTGTCTACAGGGTTAGGGTTACACCACTACAGGGAACATCAGTCACGTCTCCTGTCTACAGGGAACATCAGTCACGTCTCCTGTCTACAGGGTTAGGGTTACACCACTACAGGGAACATCAGTCACGTCTCCTGTCTACAGGGAACATCAGTCACGTCTCCTGTCTACAGGGTTAGGGTTACACCACTACAGGGAACATCAGTCACGTCTCCTGTCTACAGGGAACATCAGTCACGTCTCCTGTCTACAGGGTTAGGGTTACACCACTACAGGGAACATCAGTCACGTCTCCTGTCTACAGGGTTAGGGTTACACCACTACAGGGAACATCAGTCACGTCTCCTGTCTACAGGGTTAGGGTTACACCACTACAGGGAACATCAGTCACGTCTCCTGTCTACAGGGAACATCAGTCACGTCTCCTGTCTACAGGGTTAGGGTTACACCACTACAGGGAACATCAGTCACGTCTCCTGTCTACAGGGTTAGGGTTACACCACTACAGGGAACATCAGTCACGTCTCCTGTCTACAGGGAACATCAGTCACGTCTCCTGTCTACAGGGTTAGGGTTACACCACTACAGGGAACATCAGTCACGTCTCCTGTCTACAGGGAACATCAGTCACGTCTCCTGTCTACAGGGTTAGGGTTACACCACTACAGGGAACATCAGTCACGTCTCCTGTCTACAGGGAACATCAGTCACGTCTCCTGTCTACAGGGAACATCAGCCATGTCTCCTGTCTACAGGGAACATCAGTCACGTCTCCTGTCTACAGGGAACATCAGTCACGTCTCCTGTCTACAGGGAACATCAGTCACGTCTCCTGTCTACAGGGAACATCAGTCACGTCTCCTGTCTACAGGGTTAGGGTTACACCACTACAGGGAACATCAGTCACGTCTCCTGTCTACAGGGAACATCAGTCACGTCTCCTGTCTACAGGGAACATCAGCCATGTCTCCTGTCTACAGGGAACACCAGTCACGTCTCCTGTCTACAGGGAACATCAGTCACGTCTCCTGTCTACAGGGAACATCAGTCACGTCTCCTGTCTACAGGGAACATCAGTCACGTCTCCTGTCTACAGGGAACACCAGTCACGTCTCCTGTCTACAGGGAACACCAGTCACGTCTCCTGTCTACAGGGAACATCAGTCACGTCTCCTGTCTACAGGGAACATCAGTCACGTCTCCTCTCTACAGGGAACATCAGTCACGTCTCCTCTCTACAGGGAACATCAGTCACGTTTCCTGTCTGCAGGGAACATCAGTCACGTGTCTGTAATAAAGAAAATGTCCATGTTTGTTTCAAGCCTACTATAAATGACATCTCGATTGGTTTGCTGTAAAGCAACAAAATAATTGTGTCACTCAGCCCTATTGACCATAACACGTGCTCTGTTCCCCGTTTCCACAGTCCTGCTGTACGTGAGGAAGGAGTCAGATGAGGTGTTTGACGCCTTGATGCTGAAGTCTCCCACCCTGATGGCCTTGCTGGAAGCAGTAAGTACTACTAAATATATATTAACTACTAAAAATATATAAACTACTAAAAATATATAAACTACTAAATATATATAAACTACTAAATATATATAAACTACTAAAAATATATAAACTACTAAAAATATATAAACTACTAAATATATATAAACTACTAAATATATATAAACTACTAAATATATAAACTACTAAATATATATAAACTACTAAAAATATATAAACTACTAAAAATATATAAACTACTAAAAATATATAAACTACTAAATATATATAAACTACTAAATATATATAAACTACTAAATATATATAAACTACTAAAAATATATAAACTACTAAAAATATATAAACTACTAAAAATATATAAACATAACATGCAACTATTTCAAAGATATTTCAGAGTTACAGGTCATATAAGGATATCAGTCAATTGAAATTAATTAATTAGGCCGTAATCTTTGTATTTCACATGACTGGGAATACAGATATGTATCTGTTGGTCACAGATACCTTTATAAAATGAGGGAGGGGTGTGGATCAGAAAACCAGTCAGTATCTGGTGTGACCATCATTTACCTCATGCAGCGTGACACATCTCCTTCACATAGAGTTGATCAGGCTGTTGATTGATCAGGCTGTTGATTGATCAGGCTGTTGATGGATCAGGCTGTTGATGGATCAGGCTGTTGATGGATCAGGCTGTTGATTGGTCAGGCTGTTGATTGATCAGGATGTTGATTGGTCAGGCTGTTGATGGATCAGGCTGTTGATGGGTCAGGCTGTTGATTGATCAGGCTGTTGATTGATCAGGCTGTTGATTGATCAGGCTGTTGATTGATCAGGCTGTTGATTGATCAGGCTGTTGATGGGTCAGGCTGTTGATTGATCAGGCTGTTGATTGATCAGGCTGTTGATTGATCAGGCTGTTGATTGATCAGGCTGTTGATTGATCAGGCTGTTGATTGATCAGGCTGTTGATGGGTCAGGCTGTTGATTGATCAGGCTGTTGATTGATCAGGCTGTTGATTGATCAGGCTGTTGATTGATCAGGCTGTTGATTGATCAGGCTGTTGATTGATCAGGCTGTTGATTGATCAGGCTGTTGATTGATCAGGCTGTTGATTGTGGCCTGCGGAATGTTTATATTGTTATTTTTTGCTGTTGTTCTTTTTCTTCCCAATTTCGTGGTATTTAATTGGTAGTTACAGTCTTGTCCCATCGCTCCAGTACGGACTCGTGAGAGGCGAAGGTCGAAAGCCTCTGAAACACGATCCAGCCAAACCGCACTGCTTCTTGACACAACGCCGGACTGAGGGACGGCAGCTCCGGACTGAGGGGCAGCTCCGGACTGAGGGGCAGCTCCGGACTGAGGGGCAGCTCCGGACTGAGGGGCAGCTTCGGACTGAGGGACAGCTCCGGACTGAGGGACAGCTCCGGACTGGATGGCGGATCCTGGCTGGCTGACGGCTCTGGCGGATCCTGGCTGGCTGACGGCTCTGGCGGATCCTGGCTGGCTGACGGCTCTGGCTGGTCATGGCTCGCTGACGGCTCTGGCTGGTCATGGCTCGCTGACGGCTCTGGCTGGTCATGGCTCGCTGACGGCTCTGGCTGGTCATGGCTCGCTGACGGCTCTGGCTGGTCATGGCTCGCTGACGGCTCTGGCTGGTCATGGCTCGCTGACGGCTCTGGCTGATCCTGTCTGGCGGAAGGCTCTGGCTGATCCTGTCTGGCGGAAGGCTCTGGCTGATCCTGTCTGGCGGAAGGCTCTGGCTGATCCTGTCTGGCGGAAGGCTCTGGCTGATCCTGTCTGGCGGAAGGCTCTGGCTGATCCTGTCTGGCGGAAGGCTCTGGCTGATCCTGTCTGGCGGAAGGCTCTGGCTGATCCTGTCTGGCGGAAGGCTCTGGCTGATCCTGTCTGGCGGAAGGCTCTGGCTGCTCCTGCCTGGCGGAAGGCTCTAGCGGCTCCTGTCTGGCGGAAGGCTCTAGCGGCTCCTGTCTGGCGGACGGCTCTGAAGGCTCATGGCAGACGGGCGGCTTTGCAGGCTCAGTACAGACGGGCGGCTTTGAAGGCTCAATACAGACGGGCAGTTCATGCGGCGCTTGGCAGACGGACAGTTCAGACGGCGTTGGGCAGACGGGCAGTTCAGGCGCCGTTGGGCAGATGGGCAATTCAGGCGCCGCTGGGCAGACGGGCAGTTCAGGCGCCGCTGGGCAGACGGCAGACTCTGGCCGGCTGAGACGCACTGTAGGCCTGGTGCGTGGTGCCGGAACTGGAGGTACCGGGCTAAGGACACGCACCTTCAGGCTAGTGCGGGGAACAACAACAGGGCACACTGGACTCTCAAGGCGTATTATAGGCCTGGTGCGTGGTACCGGCACTGGTGGTACTGGCCTGGAGCGGGGAGGTGGCGCCGGAAATACCGGACCGTGCAGGCGTACTGGCTCCCTTGAGCACCGAGCCTGCCCAACCTTACCTGGTTGTATGCTCCCCGTCGCCCGACCAGTGCGGGGAGGTGGAATAACCCGCACCGGGCTATGTAGGCGAACCGGGGACACCATGCGTAAGGCTGGTGCCATGTAAGCCGGCCCGAGGAGACGCACTGGTGGCCAGATATGTAGAGCCGGCTTCATGGCACTTGGCTCAATGCTCAATCTAGCCCTGCCAGTGCGGGGAGGTGGAATAACCCGCACCAGGCTATGCACACGTACAGGAGACACCGTGCGCTCTACTGCGTAACACGGTGTCTGCCCGTACTCTCGCTCTCCACGGTAAGTACAGGGAGTGGGCGCAGGTCTCCTACCTGACTTCGCCACTCTCCCTTCTAGCCCCCCCCCAAGAAATTTTTGGGGTTTACTCACAGGCTTCCTACCGCGGCGTCGTGCTGCCTCCATACGCCGGTATTCCTCCTCGCACTGCGCCAGAGAATCCCAGGCGGGCTCCGGCACTCGCCCTGGGTTGATCGCCCACCTGTCGATCTCCTCCCACGTAGTGTAGCCCAGATCCTTCTCCTGCTTCCGAGCTAGCTCCTCGAAACGCTGCCTCTCTGCTTTCGCTGCCTCCAGCTCAGCTTTGGGGCGGCGATATTCTCCTGGTTGAGCCCAGGGTCCCTTTCCGTCCAATATTTCCTCCCAAGTCCACGAGTCCTGGTTCTTTGGCCGCTGCTGTTGGTTCCTCTCACGCTGCTTGATCCATGGTTGGTGGGTGATTCTGTAACGGTCGTCCTCCTCCTCTTCAGAAGAAGAGGAGGAGTAGGGATTGGACCAAAGCGCAGCGTGATAGTTTGACATATACATGTTTATTAAAGTAAAGACGAAAACACGAAAATACTTCAACAAACTAAAAAAACAAATAAACGATGTAGACAGACCTGAACTTGAGAACTTACAAATTACGAAGAACGCACGAACAGGAACAGACTACATATATGAAACGACAAACGAAACAGTCCCGTGTGGTAGACATACAGACACGGAAGACAATCACCCACAAACAAACAGTGTGAACAGCCTACCTTTATATGGTTCTCAATCAGAGGAAACGTCAAACACCTGTCCCTGATTGAGAACCATATAAGGCTAATTACACCTGACCTAAACATAGAAACACAAAACATAGAATGCCCACCCCAACTCACGCCCTGACCAACTAAACACATACAAAAATAACAGAAAACAGGTCAGGAACGTGACAGTGGTCTGCGGTTGTGAGGCTGGTTGGACGTACTGCCAAATTCTCTAAAACGACATTGGAGGCGGCTTATGGTAGAGAAATGTACATAAAATTATCTGGCAACACCTCTGGTGGACATTCCTGCAGTCAGCATGCCAATTGCACGCTCCCTCAAAACCTGACATCTGTGGTGTTGTGTTGTGACAAAACTGCACATTTTAGAGTGGCCTTTTATTGTTCCCAGCACAAGGTGCAACTGTGTAATGATCATGCTGTTTAATCAGCTTCTTGATATGCCACAGCTGAATGGTGGATGGATTATCTTGGCAAAGGATAAAATGCTCACTAACAGGGATGTAACAAATTTGTGCACAAAATTTGAGAGAAATAAGCTTTTTGTGCGTATGGAACATTTCTGGGATCTTTTATTTCAGCTCATGAAACATGAGACCAAGACTTTACATGTTGCGTTTCATATTTCTGTTCGGTGTCGATACACTGGAATCCTGGACAACTGTAATAAAACAGGCCATCGTGACGTCCTCTGTAACTGTTTTCACAGATCTCAGAGAAGTATGCCGTACCTCGCGAGAAGACCACCATCTATCAGAACAACAGAGGGTGAGTCATTCCTCAGATCCAGGACTATACTTGTACAAATGTGGGGCTTTTGTTTTGTTTTTGCTTGTGAAACAGGAACCTTTTCTTCTCTCCCTCAGGATCCTGGTGAACATGAATGACAATATCATAGAGCACTATTCCAACGAGGACACCTTCATCCTGGCCATCGAGAGGTCAGCGGACTGCTTCCGGGTCACGCTGGCAGAGATCTGACCCTTTGTGAGGGAGTAAAGGGGCCTCTCATCTCAAACCTCACTGGACGGCAGCCACACCTCAGAGTCCATAGCTCAGAGCCAATGCTGGACGCCGAGGCTCTCACTCCAGAAGGTGGCTTTACTGCGTCCTTCTCAGTCGTGATCGGATCAACCAAAAAGAACCCTGTGGAATAGCTCCCCCTGCAGGTGGAGAGTGGGACATCAGGGCTCTGATCTGTCTCTCTCTCTCTCTCCAGTATGGTTCCATTAGTTTCCTCTCTGATCTGCCTCTCTCTCTCTCCAGTATGGTTCCATTAGTTTCCTCTCTGATCTGCCTCTCTCTCTCTCCAGCATGGTTCCATTAGTTTCCTCTCTGATCTGCCTCTCTCTCTCTCCAGTATGGTTCCATTAGTTTCCTCTCTGATCTGCCCCTCTCTCTCTCCAGTATGGTTCCATTAGTTTCCTCTCTGATCTGCCTCTCTCTCTCTCCAGTATGGTTCCATTAGTTTCCTCTCTGATCTGCCTCTCTCTCTCTCTCCAGTATGGTTCCATTAGTTTCCTCTCTGATCTGCCTCTCTCTCTCTCCAGTATGGTTCCATTAGTTTCCTCTCTGATCTGCCTCTCTCTCTCTCCAGTATGGTTCCATTAGTTTCCTCTCTGATCTGTCTCTCTCTCTCTCCAGTATGGTTCCATTAGTTTCCTCTCTGATCTGCCTCTCTCTCTCTCCAGTATGGTTCCATTAGTTTCCTCTCTGATCTGCCCCTCTCTCTCTCCAGCATGGTTCCATTAGTTTCCTCTCTGATCTGCCTCTCTCTCTCTCCAGTATGGTTCCATTAGTTTCCTCTCTGATCTGCCTCTCTCTCTCTCCAGTATGGTTCCATTAGTTTCCTCTCTGATCTGCCTCTCTCTCTCTCCAGTATGGTTCCATTAGTTTCCTCTCTGATCTGCCTCTCTCTCTCTCCAGCATGGTTCCATTAGTTTCCTCTCTGATCTGCCTCTCTCTCTCTCCAGTATGGTTCCATTAGTTTCCTCTCTGATCTGCCCCTCTCTCTCTCCAGTATGGTTCCATTAGTTTCCTCTCTGATCTGCCTCTCTCTCTCTCCAGTATGGTTCCATTAGTTTCCTCTCTGATCTGCCTCTTTCCAGCATGGTTCCATTAGTTTCCTCCCAGTTAGAGCCTTCTGAACATGGTCCTGATCCCAACCATCTCGCCTGGGCTCCTGCTATCGCTGTGACTGAGAGGAAATAACATCTCTGTGACTGAGAGGAAATTACATCGCTGTGACTGAGAGGAAATAACATCGCTGTGACTGAGAGGAAATAACATCTCTGTGACTGAGAGGAAATAACATCGCTGTGACTGAGAGGAAATTACATCTCTGTGACTGAGAGGAAATAACATCTCTGTGACTGAGAGGAAATAACATCTCTGTGACTGAGAGGAAATTACATCTCTGTGACTGAGAGGAAACAACATCTCTGTGACTGAGAGGAAATAACATCTCTGTGACTGAGAGGAAATTACATCTCTGTGACTGAGAGGAAACAACATCTCTGTGACTGAGAGGAAATAACATCTCTGTGACTGAGAGGAAATAACATCTCTGTGACTGAGAGGAAATAACATCTCTGTGACTGAGAGGAAATAACATCTCTGTGACTGAGAGGAAATAACATCGCTGTGACTGAGAGGAAACAACATCTCTGTGACTGAGAGGAAATAACATCGCTGTGACTGAGAGGAAATTACATCGCTGTGACTGAGAGGAAACAACATCTCTGTGACTGAGAGGAAATAACATCTCTGTGACTGAGAGGAAATTACATCTCTGTGACTGAGAGGAAATAACATCGCTGTGACTGAGAGGAAATAACATCGCTGTGACAGAGGAAATTACATCGCTGTGACTGAGAGGAAATAACATCTCTGTGACTGAGAGGAAATAACATCTCTGTGACTGAGAGGAAATAACATCTCTGTGACTGAGAGGAAATTACATCTCTGTGACTGAGAGGAAATTACATCTCTGTGACTGAGAGGAAATATCATCGCTGTGACTGAGAGGAAATCACATCTCTGTGACTGAGAGGAAATCACATCTCTGTGACTGAGAGGAAATAACATCTCTGTGACTGAGAGGAAATAACATCTCTGTGACTGAGAGGAAATAACATCTCTGTGACTGAGAGGAAATAACATCTCTGTGACTGAGAGGGAATAACATCTCTGTGACTGAGAGGAAATAACATCTCTGTGACTGAGAGGAAATAACATCTCTGTGACTGAGAGGAAATAACATCTCTGTGACTGAGAGGAAATAACATCTCTGTGACTGAGAGGAAATAACATCTCTGTGACTGAGAGGAAATAACATCGCTGTGACTGAGAGGGAATAACACTGGACAACATGCTGAGTCCCAAATGGAACAGAGCCCATTCAAGCTGAGGCTTCACAGCCCTGCTGCTTTTACAGTTCAGTCAACAACTGTAGCAGCACTAAACAATACTGATTCATATTGTTTTATAGGAGATTTTATTTGATATTTTATCAACATTACAAAACATACAGATACAAACAACGACATCGTCACCCCCTATCTCCCACCCCTATATCACTCCTCCCCAGACCCACTATCCCCCACCCCTATCAGCTATATCACTCCTCCCCAGACCCACTATCCTCCACCCCTATCAGCTATATCACTCCTCCCCAGACCCACTATCCTCCACCCTATCAGCTACATCACTCCTCCCCAGACCCACTATCCTCCACCCCTACATCACTCCTCCCCAGACCCACTATCCCCCACCCTATCAGCTACATCACTCCTCCCCAGACCCACTATCCCCCACCCCTATATCACTCCTCCCCAGACCCACTATCCCCCACCCTATCAGCTACATCACTCCTCCCCAGATCCACTATCCCCCACCCCTACATCACTCCTCCCCAGACCCACTATCCCCCACCCTATCAGCTACATCACTCCTCCCCAGACCCACTATCCTCCACCCTATCAGCTACATCACTCCTCCCCAGACCCACTATCCTCCACCCCTACATCACTCCTCCCCAGACCCACTATCCCCCACCCCTATATCACTCCTCCCCAGACCCACTATCCCCCACCCCTATATCACTCCTCCCCAGACCCACTATCCTACACCCCTATATCACTCCTCCCCAGACCCACTATCCCCCACCCCTACAATCACTCCTCCCCAGACCCACTATCCTCCACCCCTATATCACTCCTCCCCAGACCCACTATCCCCCACCCCTATCAGCTACATCACTCCTCCCCAGACGCACTATCCCCCACCCCTATATCACTCCTCCCCAGACCCACTATCCCCCACCCCTATCACTCCTCCCCAGACCCACTATCCTCCACCCCTATCAGCTATATCACTCCTCCCCAGACCCACTATCCTCCACCCCTATCAACTATATCACTCCTACCCAGACCCACTATCCCCCACCCCTATCAGCTATATCACTCCTACCCAGACCCACTATCCTCCACCCCTATCAGCTATATCACTCCTCCCCAGACCCACTATCCTCCACCCCTATATCACTCCTCCCCAGACCCACTATCCCCCACCCCTATCAGCTATATCACTCCTCCCCAGACCCACTATCCTCCACCCCTATATCACTCCTCCCCAGACCCACTATCCCCTACCCCTATCATCTATATCACTCCTCCCCAGACCCACTATCCCCCACCTCTATATCACTCCTCCCCAGACCCACTATCCTCCACCCCTATCAGCTATATCACTCCTCCCCAGACCCACTATCCCCCACCCCTATATCACTCCTCCCCAGACCCACTATCCCCCACCCCTATCACTCCTCCCCAGACCCACTATCCCCCACCCTATCAGCTATATCGCTCCTCCCCAGACCCACTATCCTCCACCCCTATCAGCTATATCACTCCTCCCCAGACCCACTATCCCCCACCCCTATCATCTATATCACTCCTCCCCAGACCCACTATCCCCCACCCCTATCAGCTATATCACTCCTCCCCAGACCCACTATCCTCCACCCCTACATCACTCCTCCCCAGACCCACTGTCCTCCACCCCTACATCACTCCTCCCCAGACCCACTATCCTCCACCTCTATATCACTCCTCCCCAGACCCACTATCCCCCACCCCTATATCACTCCTCCCCAGACCCACTATCCTCCACCCCTATCAGCTATATCACTCCTCCCCAGACCCACTATCCTCCACCCCTATCAGCTATATCACTCCTCCCCAGACCCACTATCCCCCACCCCTATATCACTCCTCCCCAGACCCACTGTCCTCCACCCCTACATCACTCCTCCCCAGACCCACTATCCTCCACCTCTATATCACTCCTCCCCAGACCCACTATCCCCCACCCCTATATCACTCCTCCCCAGACCCACTATCCTCCACCCCTATCAGCTATATCACTCCTCCCCAGACCCACTATCCTCCACCCCTATCAGCTATATCACTCCTCCCCAGACCCACTATCCCCCACCCCTATATCACTCCTCCCCAGACCCACTATCCTCCACCCCTATCAGCTATATCACTCCTCCCCAGACCCACTATCCTCCACCCCTATCACTCCTCCCCAGACCCACTATCCTCCACCCCTATCACTCCTCCCCAGACCCACTATCCCCCACCCCTATCAGCTACATCACTCCTCCCCAGATCCACTATCCCCTACCCCTATCATCTATATCACTCCTCCCCAGACCCACTATCCCCTACCCCTATCATCTATATCACTCCTCCCCAGACCCACTATCCTCCACCCCTATCAGCTACATCACTCCTCCCCAGACCCACTATCCCCTACCCCTATCAGCTACATCACTCCTCCCCAGACCCACTATCCTCCACCTCTATATCACTCCTCCCCAGACCCACTATCCTCCACCCCTATCATCTATATCACTCTTCCCCAGACCCACTATCCTCCACCCCTACATCACTCCTCCCCAGTCCCACTATCCTCCACCCCTATCAGCTATATCACTCCTCCCCAGACCCACTATCCTCCACCCCTATCAACTACATCACTCCTCCCCAGACCCACTATCCCCCACCCCTATATCACTCCTCCCCAGACCCACTATCCTCCACCCCTATCAACTACATCACTCCTCCCCAGACCCACTATCCTCCACCCCTATCAACTACATCACTCCTCCCCAGACCCACTATCCCCCACCCCTATATCACTCCTCCCCAGACCCACTATCCTCCACCCCTATATCACTCCTCCCCAGACCCACTATCCTCCACCCCTATCAGCTACAGTGGGGCAAAAAAGTATTTAGTCAGCCACCAATTGTGCAAGTTCTCCCACTTAAAAAGATGAGAGAGGCCTGTGTCATGACGTTGGGTTGGGGGTAGGTTTACGACAGTCATAAATACCTCTTTCCCCCTTTTTCTCTCTCCCCACTATAACTGATGTGACATAAGGAAACCCATGGGTTAACATAGAGATTCTGGGTAACATCAGAAGTTGGGGGAAATGAACTATATTCTGGTAATCCAACCCACTGTACATATGCGGTGGTACTTAAGGTATATTATGTCAGTTCGGTTGCCCTCTGACAAATTCTCATCAATGATAGAATGACATAAACGCTACTGTGAAAAGTCTAAACGTCAGAGGTATCGGATTCACATGGAATTGTTGTTTAATTCAAATGTTTGAATATGACATTGTTTGTGAAGAGGTGAAATGTAATTTTACCTTCCAAATGAGAGATCTGTGTTTTCAGAAATTTGGCTTCTGCTCAACCAGGGGCCCGCCCCTGTGAAGAGACCTGGGTAATAGACTTTTCAGACACACCCCTCTACCTCCACTATATAAAGCCAGTGACAAAAATGTAACTTCCTGTTCCGGGTACATTTTGGATGACGATCCGATGTCAAGATGGTTCAGACAATAACTACAGAACTAGGCCAACATCAGCATGGACTTTGATTGTGAATGGTATGAACTTTGAACTCGTGTTCACTACAGAAGTGATATCTCCTAGCCGTTGAGTTGGCAACAGCTGCTACAAACGCAGGTTAGGAAGGACAGTCCGAGTATCCCGTCTTCCACACACAACGTTACTACAAAGTATCCCGTGACAACCAGAGACATTCTCCAAAGGACAGAGGACTCGGGTTGGCGATACGTTCTTCCATCTACCACCAACCTACTGAAGCGCAGCTCAGAGTAAATATGTATTGCATTTTCTTTCTCAAATGGGCGGTAATTTAGAATGCATCAGATACTGATTTACGAGAGCACAGCTTTTGCCCTGTTCCGAATCTCCCGCTCTTTCACTAAAATCCCGCCCCTTCCCTTTGTGTAACAAGCTGTCATATCTATTCCGCCCGCTAGGGACGTTTTCTGTATGACGTAATTTGTGATCAAGTTATGATTTCATTGTATATGTGTGATTCTGTGTGATTAGTTAGGTATTTAGTAAATAAATAATTAAACCCAATTTTGTATTGCTGATTCAACTTGTTAGCTAGGATTCTTGCAGATAATCAAGGACTTACAACTTTCAGATGAGACTGAATATAATGACGATTAATGTGACTGCTATTTAGTAAAATATTACTAAATCTTTAAGAGTTTATTCGAAAGATAACAGCTCTATAAATATTCTTTCGTGGTGTCCCTCTCTAGTTAATTAATATTTACATGATTAGTTCAATCAGGTAATATTAATTACGGAGAAATCATTTTATAGAATAGCATGTCATAGCAATCAATCTGGCATAGTCAAAGACACGACACCTGTAATTTTCATCATAGGTACACTTCAACTATGACAGACAAAATGAGGAAAAAAAATCTAGAAAATCACATTGTAGGATTTTTAATGAATTTATTTGCAAATTATGGTGGAAAATAAGTATTTGGTCAATAACAAAAGTTTATCTCAATACTTTGTTATATACCCTTTGTTGGCAATGACAGAGGTCAAACGTTTTCTGTAAGTCTTCACAAGGTTTTCACACACTGTTGCTGGTATTTTGGCCCATTCCTCCATGCAGATCTCCTCTAGAGCAGTGATGTTTTGGGGCTATTGCTGGGCAACACGGACTTTCAACTCCCTCCAAAGATTTTCTATGGGGTTGAGATCTGGAGACTGGCTAGGCCACTCCAGGACCTTGAAATGCTTCTTATGAAGCCACTCCTTCGTTGCCCGGGCGGTGTGTTTGGGATCATTGTCATGCTGAAAGACCCAGCCACGTTTCATCTTCAATGCCCTTGCTGATGGAAGGAGGTTTTCACTCAAAATCTCACGATACATGGCCCCATTCATTCTTTCCTTTACACAGATCAGTCGTCCTGGTCCCTTTGCAGAAAAACAGCCCCAAAGCATGATGTTTCCACCCCCATGCTTCACAGTAGGTATGGTGTTCTTTGGATGCAACTCAGCATTCTTTGTCCTCCAAACACGACGAGTTGAGGTTTTACCAAAAAGTTATATTTTGGTTTCATCTGACCATATGACATTCTCCCAATCTTCTTCTGGATCATCCAAATGCTCTCTAGCAAACTTCAGACGGGCCTGGACATGTACTGGCTTAAGCAGGGGGACACGTCTGGCACTGCAGGATTTGAGTCCCTGGCGGCGTAGTGTGTTACTGATGGTAGGCTTTATTACTTTGGTCCCAGCTCTCTGCAGGTCATTCACTAGGTCCCCCCGTGTGGTTCTGGGATTTTTGCTCACCATTCTTGTGATCATTTTGACCCCACGGGGTGAGATCTTGTGTGGAGCCCCAGATCGAGGGAGATTATCAGTGGTCTTGTATGTCTTCCATTTCCTAATAATTGCTCCCACAGTTGATATCTTCAAACCAAGCTGCTTACCTATTGCAGATTCAGTCTTCCCAGCCTGGTGCAGGTCTACAATTTTGTTTCTGGTGTCCTTTGACAACTCTTTGGTCTTGGCCATAGTGGAGTTTGGAGTGTGACCGTTTGAGGTTGTGGACAGGTGTCTTTTATACTGATAACAAATTCAAACAGGTGCCATTAATACAGGTAACGAGTGGAGGACAGAGGAGCCTCTTAAAGAAGAAGTTACAGGTCTGTGAGAGCCAGAAATCTTGCTTGTTTGTAGGTGACCAAATACTTATTTTCCACCATAATTTGCAAATAAATTCATTAAAAATCCTACAATGTGATTTTCTGGATTTTTTTCCCTAATTTTGTCTGTCATAGTTGAAGTGCACCTATGATGAAAATTACAGGTCTCTCTCATCTTTTTAAGTGGGAGAACTTGCACAATTGGTGGCTGACTAAATACTTTTTTGCCCCACTGTATATCACTCCTCCCCAGACCCACTATCCTCCACCCCTATCAGCTACATCACTCCTACCCAGACCCACTATCTTCCACCCTATCAGCTACATCACTCCTCCCCAGACCCACTATCCCCCACCCCTACATCACTCCTCCCCAGACCCACTATCCCCCACCCCTATCAGCTACATAACTCCTCCCCAGACCCACTATCTTCCACCCTATCAGCTACATAACTCCTCCCCAGACCCACTATCCCCCACCCCTACATCACTCCTCCCCAGACCCACTATCCTCCACCCCTATCAGCTACATAACTCCTCCCCAGACCCACTATCCTCCACCCCTATCAGCTACATCACTCCTCCCCAGACCCACTATCCTCCACCCCTACATCACTCCTCCCCAGACCCACTATCCCCCACCCCTACATCACTCCTCCCCAGACCCACTGTACTCCACCCCTATCAACTATCACTCCTCCCCAGACCCACTACCCCCTCCCCTATCAGCTATATCACTCCTCCCCAGACCCACTATCCTCCACCCCTATATCACTCCTCCCCAGACCCACTATCCTCCACCCCTATCAACTATCACTCCTCCCCAGACCCACTATCCCCTCCCCTATCAGCTACATCAATCCTCCCCAGACCCACTATCCCCCACCCCTATCAGCTATATCACTCCTCCCCAGACCCACTATCCTCCACCCCTATCAGCTATATCACTCCTCCCCTGACCCACTATCCTCCACCCCTACATCACTCCTCCCCAGACCCACTATCCTCCACCCCTATCAGCTATATCACTCCTCCCCAGACCCACTATCCTCCACCCCTATCAACTATATCACTCCTACCCAGACCCACTATCCCCCACCCCTATCATCTATATCACTCCTACCCAGACCCACTATCCTCCACCCCTATCAGCTACATCACTCCTCCCCAGACCCACTATCCTCCACCCCTATATCACTCCTCCCCAGACCCACTATCCCCCACCCTATCAGCTACATCACTCCTCCCCAGACCCACTATCCTCCACCCCTATATCACTCCTCCCCAGACCCACTATCCCCCACCCTATCATCTATATCACTCCTACCCAGACCCACTATCCTCCACCCCTATCAGCTACATCACTCCTCCCCAGACCCACTATCCTCCACCCCTATATCACTCCTCCCCAGACCCACTATCCCCCACCCCTATCAGCTACATCACTCCTCCCCAGACCCACTATCCTCCACCCCTACATCACTCCTCCCCAGACCCACTATCCTCCACCTCTATATCACTCCTCCCCAGACCCACTATCCTCCACCCCTATCAACTATATCACTCCTCCCCAGACCCACTATCCTCCACCCCTACATCACTCCTCCCCAGACCCACTATCCCCCACCCCTATATCACTCCTCCCCAGACCCACTATCCTCCACCCCTATCACTCCTCCCCAGACCCACTATCCTCCACCCCTATCAGCTATATCACTCCTCCCCAGAACCACTATCCTCCACCCCTATCAACTACATCACTCCTCCCCAGACCCACTATCCCCCACCCCTATATCACTCCTCCCCAGACCCACTATCCTCCACCCCTACATCACTCCTCCCCAGACCCACTATCCTCCACCCCTACATCACTCCTCCCCAGACCCACTATCCTCCACCCCTACATCACTCCTCCCCAGACCCACTAACCTCCACCCCTATCAGCTACATCACTCCTCCCCAGACCCACTATCCTCCACCCCTACATCACTCCTCCCCAGACCCACTATCCTCCACCCCTACATCACTCCTCCCCAGACCCACTATCCT
The DNA here is from genome assembly GCF_016432855.1 of Salvelinus namaycush. Classification (NCBI taxonomy): domain Eukaryota; kingdom Metazoa; phylum Chordata; class Actinopteri; order Salmoniformes; family Salmonidae; genus Salvelinus; species Salvelinus namaycush. The sequence continues at coordinate 39,395 of NW_024058184.1, forward strand.
CCACCCCTATCAACTACATCACTCCTCCCCAGACCCACTATCCTCCACCCCTATCAGCTATATCACTCCTCCCCAGACCCACTATCCCCCACCTCTATATCACTCCTCCCCAGACCCACTATCCCCCACCCCTATCAACTACATCACTCCTCCCCAGACCCACTATCCTCCACCCCTATCAGCTATATCACTCCTCCCCAGACCCACTATCCTCCACCCCTACATCACTCCTCCCCAGACCCACTATCCTCCACCCCTATATCACTCCTCCCCAGACCCACTATCCTCCACCCCTATCACTCCTCCCCAGACCCACTATCCCCCACCCCTATCAGCTACATCACTCCTCCCCAGACCCACTATCCCCTACCCCTATCATCTATATCACTCCTCCCCAGACCCACTATCCCCCACCCCTATATCACTCCTCCCCAGACCCACTATCCTCCACCCCTATCACTCCTCCCCAGACCCACTATCCCCCACCCCTATCAGCTACATCACTCCTCCCCAGACCCACTATCCCCTACCCCTATCATCTATATCACTCCTCCCCAGACCCACTATCCCCTACCCCTATCAGCTATATCACTCCTCCCCAGACCCACTATCCTCCACCCCTATCAGCTACATTACTCCTCCCCAGACCCACTATCCTCCACCCCTATCATCTATATCACTCCTCCCCAGACCCACTATCCTCCACCCCTACATCACTCCTCCCCAGTCCCACTATCCTCCACCCCTATCAGCTACATCACTCCTCCCCAGACCCACTATCCCCCACCCCTATATCACTCCTCCCCAGACCCACTATCCTCCACCCCTATCAGCTATATCACTCCTCCCCAGACCCACTATCCTCCACCCCTATCAGCTATATCACTCCTCCCCAGACCCACTATCCTCCACCCCTATCAGCTATATCACTCCTCCCCAGACCCACTATCCTCCACCCCTATCAGCTATATCACTCCTCCCCAGACCCACTATCTTCCACCCTATCAGCTACATCACTCCTCCCCAGACCCACTATCATCCACCCCTATCAACTACATCACTCCTCCCCAGACCCACTATCCCACACCCCTATATCACTCCTCCCCAGACCCACTATCCTCCACCCCTATCAGCTATATCACTCCTCCCCAGACCCACTATCCTCCACCCCTATCAGCTATATCACTCCTCCCCAGACCCACTATCCTCCACCCCTATCAGCTATATCACTCCTCCCCAGACCCACTATCCTCCACCCCTATCAGCTATATCACTCCTCCCCAGACCCACTATCTTCCACCCTATCAGCTACATCACTCCTCCCCAGACCCACTATCCTCCACCCCTATCAGCTATATCACTCCTCCCCAGACCCACTATCTTCCACCCTATCAGCTACATCACTCCTCCCCAGACCCACTATCCCCCACCCCTACATCACTCCTCCCCAGACCCACTATCCCCCACCCCTATCAGCTATATCACTCCTCCCCAGTCCCACTGTCCCCTACCCCTATCAGCTATATCACTCCTCCCCAGACCCACTATCCCCCACCTCTATCAGCTACATCACTCCTCCCCAGACCCACTATCCTCCACCCCTATATCACTCCTTCCCAGACCCACTATCCTCCACCCCTACATCACTCCTCCCCAGACCCACTATCCTCCACCCCTACATCACTCCTCCCCAGACCCACTATCCTCCACCCCTATCAGCTACATCACTCCTCCCCAGACCCACTATCCTCCACCCCTACATCACTCCTCCCCAGACCCACTATCCTCCACCCCTACATCACTCCTCCCCAGACCCACTATCCTCCACCCCTATCAGCTACATCACTCCTCCCCAGACCCACTATCCCCTACCCCTATCAGCTACATCACTCCTCCCCAGACCCACTATCCTCCACCCCTACACCACTCCTCCCCAGACCCACTATCCTCCACCCCTACACCACTCCTCCCCAGACCCACTATCCTCCACCCCTACACCACTCCTCCCCAGACCCACTATCCTCCACCCCTATATCACTCCTCCCCAGACCCACTATCCTCCACCCCTACATCACTCCTCCCCAGACCCAGTATCCACCCCCCCTACATCACTCCTCCCCAGACCCACTATCCCCCACCCCTATCAGCTATATCACTCCTCCCCAGACCCACTATACACCCCTATCATCTATATCACTCCTCCCCAGACCCACTATCCACCCCCCCCTACATCCCTCCTCCCCAGACCCACTATCCTCCACCCCTATCAACTATATCACTCCTCCCCAGACCCACTATCCTCCACCCCTATCAACTATATCACTCCTCCCCAGACCCACTATCCACCCCCCCCTACATCACTCCTCCCCAGACCCACTATCCCCCACCCCTATCAGCTATATCACTCCTCCCCAGACCCACTATACACCCCTATCATCTATATCACTCCTCCCCAGACCCACTATCCACCCCCCCTACATCACTCCTCCCCAGACCCACTATCCCCTCCCCTATCAGCTATATCACTCCTCCCCAGACCCACTATCCTCCACCCCTATCAGCTATATCACTCCTCCCCAGACCCACTATCCTCCACCCCTATAATCACTCCTCCCCAGACCCACTATCCTCCACCCCTACATCACTCCTCCCCAGACCCACTATCCACCCCTATCTCCAGCGTCTGTATTACTTTCCACCACACGGCCTCAAAAGGCACCATTTTGTTTCTCTCCATCACCCACAAACTTGACATTTTTTTACCTTTCCGTTGCGTGAACAACAGAGGTTGATTTACATTTTTTAGGTATCTGTTTGTTTTTAAAGATAATTGATGACAAAAGTATTGTCCAGCCCATGGGGTCTCTCACTGCATCCTCATATGTATCCTCGCATCCTCACATCTCACTGCATCCTCATATGTATCCTCGCATCCTCACATCTCACTGCATCCTCATATGTATCCTCGCATCCTCACATCTCACTGCATCCTCATATGTATCCTCGCATCCTCACATCTCACTGCATCCTCATATGTATCCTCGCATCCTCACATCTCACTGCATCCTCATATGTATCCTCGCATCCTCACTGCATCCTCATATGTATCCTCGCATCCTCACTGCATCCTCATATTCCATGTCTTGATATATGCAGACAGACGAATTTAAAGTAAATTAACATTGTAATACCTCTGACAGCCGTCTTTCCATCTCCGCCCATAACTTTTGGCCTTTAGAACATTCCCGAGAAGGCGTGAATTATTGAGTCATTGGGTAGTTTTACTCTTCGGACACGACTCTGCCGTTGTGCTGTAGAATTTGTGAATTTTTGTCTCTTGTATAATACATTCTAAACATTAAATTTATACTGGGTTAAGCGTACATTCTCATTAACTGTAATCTGTTTAGTTATGTTCCATCATTCCCTCCATTTTGTGCCAATATCAGTTATTTTTAAACCTTGTTTCCTGTCGTTTATATTGTGATCTGAGAGATAGTCAGTTGGATCGGCTCTCTGCAGGGTTTTTGTATAGCGGACCTATATATGAATATCATTTTCTGACTCAAATAGGATTCCCTTCAAGATGGCTCCGATGTCCGAAATATTTAAAACATCGAAATTCTCTGATATAAAACGTTTTAAGTTGGATGTACAGTATTTGGAAAATATCTACCATTGGTCAGTCCAAAAATGCTTTTTTTAAATGCAGGTCATGGAAATAAATGTATTTCCTGTTATCAAGTCATTTAGGGTTTTTCCTATGCCTTTCGTTTTCCCATGTGGACCCAATTGATCAGTGGATTGTGAAAAACTATCCAAGGATTGTTCCAGAAGGGTTTTCTCGGGAGGGATACTGGTTCTTCTAGAATACGTTTCATTTTCTTTCCGTATTGTTGACAGTGTTCTTAACCAGGAAGTGGTTGATGTTCTCAGGTTTATCCTGTGAACATAGACACGTATAAATATTATGGGGTTGAGCATCTTCAACCGTTGTTCCTCTTTGGTGTATTTAAACTTTAAAGAAGTGTTTCATGATGGTGCAGTTTGAAACAACCGGTCAGAGTTTGATGTATTTTACACGAGGATGTTGAATTAAACAGACCCAGTTTGCACAAAGTTGTCAGGTCTTTTCTGATTGGATAACCTCTCTCCTTTTATTTCCTGAGAATGACAACAGATACAAAGCCACATAAACCCCCCGCCCCAGTGAAGTCCTCTTTTTGTTGTCCAGCCTTTTCAAACTTTCTTTAGGATCAACAGGGATTTGTCCAACCAGTGAAGAGATAATCAACCACACAGAGATATTTCTGATGACTGTCCTGGTTTGATGCATATTGATTAAAATGGTCTCATTGGGGGGGGGGTTAGCGGAGTTGATTCTCTAGAGGTTATTATTGAATCATATCTCTTCCTCTTGTGTATAACCACGAACCCTCATTGAGAAGACTCTTTATGCTGTCTGTGAGGATATCACCAGATCAACAATCATCGAAGCATTTGGGAACTTCACAGCGTCTATTGGAACAAAACTATTTCCCGTGTTCAAAAACCTAATTTGCTTCATTTATTTTGGGAGCAAGTGGGTGGGTGTGTCTTACCAATGGGAATGGACTAGTCCTCTTTAGTTCTGTAGTTAGATACGTTAGCTGATGTGGACTAGTCTTCTCCAGTTCAGTAGTTAGATACGTTAGCTCATATGGACTAGTCTTCTCCAGTTCAGTAGTTAGATACGTTAACTGATGTGGACTAGTCTTCTCCAGGTCAGTAGTTAGATACGTTAACTGATGTGGACTAGTCTTCTCCAGTTCAGTAGTTAGATACGTTAGCTGATGTGGACTAGTCTTCTCCAGGTCAGTAGTTAGATACGTTAGCTCATATGGACTAGTCCTCTATAGTTAAATATGATATTAGCTGATGTGGACTAGTCCTCTAGTTAAATATGATATTAGCTGATGTGGACTAGTCTTCTATAGTTAAATATGATATTAGTTGATGTGGACTAGTCCTCTATAGTTAAATATGATATTAGTTGATGTGGACTAGTCCTCTATAGTTAAATATGATATTAGCTGATGTGGACTAGTCCTCTTTAGTTCAGTAGTTAGATACGTTAGCTGATGTGGACTAGTCTTCTCCAGTTCAGTAGTTAGATACGTTAACTGATGTGGACTAGTCTTCTCCAGGTCAGTAGTTAGATACGTTAGCTCATATGGACTAGTCCTCTCCAGTTCAGTAGTTAGATACGTTAGCTGATGTGGACTAGTCCTCTCCAGTTCAGTAGTTAGATACGTTAGCTGATGTGGACTAGTCCTCCAGTTCAGTAGTTAGATACGTTAGCTGATGTGGACTAGTCTTCTCCAGGTCAGTAGTTAGATACGTTAGCTCATATGGACTAGTCTTCTCCAGTTCAGTAGTTAGATACGTTAACTGATGTGGACTAGTCTTCTCCAGGTCAGTAGTTAGATACGTTAGCTCATATGGACTAGTCTTCTCCAGTTCAGTAGTTAGATACGTTAACTGATGTGGACTAGTCTTCTCCAGGTCAGTAGTTAGATACGTTAGCTCATATGGACTAGTCCTCTCCAGTTCAGTAGTTAGATACGTTAACTGATGTGGACTAGTCTTCTCCAGGTCAGTAGTTAGATACGTTAACTGATGTGGACTAGTCTTCTCCAGTTCAGTAGTTAGATACGTTAACTGATGTGGACTAGTCTTCTCCAGGTCAGTAGTTAGATACGTTAGCTGATGTGGACTAGTCCTCTTTAGGTCAGTAGTTAGATACGTTAGCTGATGTGGACTAGTCTTCTCCAGTTCAGTAGTTAGATACGTTAACTGATGTGGACTAGTCTTCTCCAGGTCAGTAGTTAGATACGTTAACTGATGTGGACTAGTCTTCTCCAGTTCAGTAGTTAGATACGTTAACTGATGTGGACTAGTCTTCTCCAGTTCAGTAGTTAGATACGTTAACTGATGTGGACTAGTCTTCTCCAGGTCAGTAGTTAGATACGTTAGCTGATGTGGACTAGTCCTCTTTAGGTCAGTAGTTAGATACGTTAGCTGATGTGGACTAGTCTTCTCCAGTTCAGTAGTTAGATACGTTAGCTGATGTGGACTAGTCTTCTCCAGTTCAGTAGTTAGATACGTTAGCTCATATGGACTAGTCCTCTCCAGTTCAGTAGTTAGATACGTTAGCTGATGTGGACTAGTCCTCTTTAGGTCAGTAGTTAGATACGTTAACTGATGTGGACTAGTCTTCTCCAGTTCAGTAGTTAGATATGTTAGCTGATGTGGACTAGTCCTCTTTAGGTCAGTAGTTAGATACGTTAGCTCATATGGACTAGTCTTCTCCAGTTCAGTAGTTAATACAGTCAATACAGAGGGATTCCTGTGTTGTATGTAATCGTAGCTCAGAGTCACATTTAGACAGCTGCTAGGACCTCTCAATACAGACGGATTCCTGTGTTGTATGAAATCGTAGCTCAGAGTCAGATATTTAGAGTTGGGCCAACTTTTATATTGTTGTAATTCTAGACATTCAGATACATATCATTGTTTAAATACTCCCCATGTAATGTTAACGGGGAGGTAATATGGCCGCCATAGAATGTTGTCGTGTCACGTAAATGCATCATAACGCAGAAACCTCAATGTCCCAACTACTTGTCTCTGGCCTCCCTGTTATTAGTGAGTAGTTGCATCCTATCGAAACCAACAAAACATGAGACTTGGAAAAAGACGACACGATATCCAACATTCGAGCAGAAAACTTGCAGATTTAATTCTTGCTTTTTAAAAGTTGACCAAAAAAAAAAACTAAATCATGTGTTTAAAAAAACAAGTTCACTAAATACAGGACACCAATACAAAATCTACAAAATTCAAACGAGTACAAATATTGTTCGACAGATCATTTTACAGTATAAATTTATACAATACTGTTTCGTGTTTATTTGGCACATGACCACATGATGCCATGGTTAATTTATTTCTTACAGAAATGTTACACCTGACAGCTAAAAACAAGATAGAAATACAATAAAAAGCCATTCCAATGTGAAAATCATTGCAGTAGTTGTGATTCTCAGTTATTTTAAATGTACTTTTTTTTTTTTTTTACACAACAGCAGTTATTAAAAAAACATTCCAAGATTTGTCCGATGAACAGTAAGCCAACTGGAACCACTGATCTGGGGCCTCAGTTACATTCTATTAACAGGAGATGGAAGGGTCAGTTCAATGGGTTCCTGACTGGTATAACTGATCCAGGAACTGATGCAGGACTGAACGCTAGGGGGGCTGGGGGGGTTGGAGAGAAGTACGCCTGTGAGCTCTGAGAGGATGTATGTACTGTATATGGAGATGACTCATGTCATATACACTGTATGTTACATACTCTGTGTGTGTGTGTGTGTCTGTACATTTGTCACTACATGATCAAAAGTATGTGGACACCTGCTAGTCAAACGTCTCATTCCAAAATCATGGGTGTTAATATGGAGTTGGTTTCCCCTCCTTTTGCTGCTAGAACAGCCTCCACTCTTCTGGGAAGGCTTTCCATTAGATGTTGGAACATTGCTGCTATAACAGCCTCCACTCTTCTGGGAAGGCTTTCCATTAGATGTTGGAACATTGCTGCTATAACAGCCTCCACTCTTCTGGGAAGGCTTTCCACTAGATGTTGGAACATTGCTGCTATAACAGCCTCCACTCTTCTGGGAAGGCTTTCCGCTAGATGTTGGAACATTGCTGCTATAACAGCCTCCACTCTTCTGGGAAGGTTTTCCACTAGATGTTGGAACATTGCTGCTATAACAGCCTCCACTCTTCTGGGAAGGCTTTCCGCTAGATGTTGGAACATTGCTGCTATAACAGCCTCCACTCTTCTGGGAAGGTTTTCCACTAGATGTTGGAACATTGCTGCTATAACAGCCTCCACTCTTCTGGGAAGGTTTTCCACTAGATGTTGGAACATTGCTGCTATAACAGCCTCCACTCTTCTGGGAAGGCTTTCCACTAGATGTTGGAACATTGCTGCTATAACAGCCTCCACTCTTCTGGGAAGGCTTTCCACTAGATGTTGGGACTTGCTTCCATTCAGCCACAAGAGCATTGGTGACGTTGGGCACTGATGTTGGGTGATTAGGCCTGGCTTGTAGTCGGTGTTCCAATTCATCCCAAAGGTGTTCGATGGGGTTGAGGTCAGGGCTCCGTGCAGGCCAATCAAGTTCTTCCACACCGATGTCGACAAACCATTTCTGTATGGACCTCGCTTTGTTGCACGGGGGCATTGTCATGCTGAAACAGGAAAGGGCCTTCCTCAAACTGTTGCCACAAAGTTGGAAGCACAGAATCGTCTAGAATGTCATTGTATGCTGTAGCATTAAGATTTCCCTTCACTGGAACTAAGGGGCCCGAACCATGAAAAACAGCCCCAGACCATTATTCCTCCTCCACCAAACTTTACAGTTGGCACTCTGCATTGGGACAGGTAGCGTTCTCCTGGTATCCGCCGAACCCAGATTCGTCCGTTGGACTGCCAGATGGTGAAGCGTGATTCATCACTCCAGAGAACGTGTTTCCACTGATCCAGAGTCCAATGGGGAGCTTTACACCACTCCAGCCGACGCTTGGCATTGCGCATGGTGATCTTAGGCTTGTGTGCGTCTGCTCTGCCATGGAAACCCATTTCATGAAGTTCCCGACCAACAGTTGTTGTGCTGACGTTGCTTCCAGAGGCAGTTTGGAACTCGGTAGTGGAGTGTTGCACCCGACGACAGATGATCTTTACACACTTCAGCACCCGGCGGTCCCGTTCTGTGAGCTTGTATGGCCTACCACTTCACGGCTGAGCCGTTGTTGCTCCTAGACGTTTCCACTTCACAATAACAGCACTTACAGTTAACCAGGGAAACTCTAGAATGGCAGAACTTTGACAAACTAACTTGTTGGAAAGGTGGCATCCTATGACGGTGCCACGTTGAAAATCACTGAGCTCTTCAGTAAGGCCCGTTCTACTGTTAATGTTTGTCTATGGAGATTGCATGGCTGTGTGCTCGATTTATACACCTGTCAGGAACAGTGTTGCTGAAATAGACAAATCCACTAATTTGAAGGGGTGTCCACATACTTTTGTAATATATATATATATATATATACACACACACACAGTTGAAGTCGGAAGTTTACATACACTTAGGTTGGAGTCATTAAAACTCGTTTGTCAACCACTCCACAAATTTCTTGTTAACAAACTATAGTTTTGGCAAGTCGGTTAGGACATCTACTTTGTGCATGACACATGTAATTTTTACAACAATTGTTTACAGACAGATGAATTCACTGTATCACAATTCCAGTGGCTCAGAAGTTTACATACACTAAGTTGACTGTGCCTTTAAAACAGCTTGGAAAATTCCAGAAAATGATGTCATGGCTTTAGAAGCTTCTGATAGGCTAATTGACATCATTTGGAGTCAATTGGAGGTGTACCTGTGGATGTATTTCAAGGCCTACCTTCAAACTCAGTGCATCTTTCCTCTACATCATAGGAAAATCAAAAGAAATCAACCAAGACCTTAGAAAAAAAAATTGTAGACCTCCACAAGTCTGGTTCATTCTTGGGAGCAATTTCCAAATGCCTGAAGGTACTATGCTCATCTGTATAGAACATTTGTGGGCAGAACTGAAAAAGCGTGTGCGAGCAAGGAGGTCTACAAACCTGACTCAGTTACACCAGCTCTGTCAGGAAGAATGGGCCAACATTCACCCAACTTATTGTGGGAAGCTTGTGGAAGGCTACCCGAAACGTTCAAGTTCAACAATTTAAAGGCAATGCTACCAAATACTAATTGAGTGTATGTAAACATCTGACACACTGGGAATGTGATGAAAGAAATAAAAGCTGAAATAAATCATTCTCTCTACTATTATTCTGACATTTCACATTCTTAAAATAAAGTGGTGATCCTAACTGACCTAAAACAGGGAATTGTTACTTGGATTAAATGTCAGGAATTGTGAAAAACTGAGTTTAAATGTATTTGGCTAAGGTGTATGTAAACTTCCGACTTCAACTGTGTGTATAGATATATATATATATAGAGAGCGATAGATATATACATCACACACAGTGCATTTGGAAAGTATTCAGACCCCTTCATTTTGTTACATTACAGCCTTATTCTAAAATGGACACAATACTCCATAATGACATCACAATACTCCATAATGACATCACAATACTCCATAATGACATCACAATACTCCATAATGACATCACAATACCCCATAATGACAAAGCGAAAACAGGTTTTTCAAAATGTTTGCACATTTATTTACAACAAAAACAGATCACTTATTTAGATAAGTATTCAGACCCTTTGCTATGAGACTCGAAACTGAGTTCAGGTATATCCTGTTTCCATTGATCATCCTTGAGATGTTTCTACAACTTGATTGGAGTCCACCTGTGGTAAATTCACGATTGGACATGATTTGGAAAGGCACACACCTGTCTATATAAGGTCCCACAGTTGACAGTGCATGTCAAGAGCAAAAACCAAGCCATGAGGTCTGTAGTGCTCCGAGACAGGATTGTATCGAGGTATAGATCTGGGGAAGGGTACCAAAACAATTCTGCAGCATTGAAGGTCCCCAAGAACACAGTGGCCTCCATCATTCATAAATGGAAGAAGTTTGGAACCACCAAGACTCTTCCTAGAGCTGGACGCCCGGCCAAACTGAGCAATCGGGGAGAAGAGTCTTGGTCTGGGAGGTGACCAAGAAACTGATGGACAGAGCTCCAGAGTTCCTCTGTGGAGATGGGAGAACCTTCCAGAAGGACAACCATCTCTACAGCACTCCACCAATCAGGCCTTTATGGTAGAATGGCCAGATGGAAGCCACTCCTCAGTAAAAGGCACATGACAGCCAGCTTGGAGTTTGCCAAAAGGCACCTAAAGGACTCTCAGACAATGAGAAACAAGATTCTCTGGTCTGATGAAACCAAGATTGAACTCTTTGGCCTGAAAGCCAAGCGTCACGTCTGGAGGAAACCTGGCACCATCCCTACGGTGAAGCATGGTGGTGGCAGCATCATGCTGTGGGGATGTTTTTCAGTGGCAGGGACTGGGAGACTAGTCAGGATCGAGGCAAAGATGAACAGAGCAAAGTACAGAGAGATCGTTGATGAAAACCTGCTCCAGAGCCCTCAGGACCTCAGACTGGGGTGAAGGTTCACCTTCCAACAGGACAACAACCCTAAGCACACAGCCAAGACAACACAGGAGTGGCTTTGGGACAAGTCTCTGACTGTCCTTGAGTGGCCCAGCCAGAGCCCGGACTTGAACCCGATTGAACATCTCTGGAGAGACCTGAAAATAGCTGTGCAGCAACACTCCCCATCCAACCTGACAGAGCTTGAGAGGATCTGCAGAGAAGAATGGGAGAAACTCCCCAAATACAAGTGTGCCAAGCTTGTAGCGTCGTATCCAAGAAGACTCTAGGCTGTAATCGCTGCCAAAGGTGCTTCAACAAAGTACTGAGTAAAGGGTCTGAATACAGTTTTAAAAATGTCTAAAAACCTGTTTTTGCTTTGTCACTATGGGGTTGTGCTATCGCTATGGTGTTGGGTTGTCGCTATGGGGTTGGGTTGTCGCTATGGGGTTGTGTTGTCGCTATGGGGTTGTGTTGTCGCTATGGGGTTGTGTTGTCGCTATGGGTTTGCGCTGTCACTATGGGGTAGCTATGGGGTTGTGCTATCGCTATGGGGTCGGTTGTGGTTGAATATAACGGGGTCGGTTGTGGTTGAATATAACAGGGTCGGTTGAATATAACAGGGTCGGTTGTGGTTGAATATAACAGGGTCGGTTGAATATAACAGGGTCGGTTGTGGTTGAATATAACGGGGTCGGTTGTGGTTGAATATAACAGGGTCGGTTGAATATAACAGGGTCGGTTGTGGTTGAATATAACAGGGTCGGTTGTGGTTGAATATAACAGGGTCGGTTGTGGTTGAATACAACAGGGTCGGTTGTGGTTGAATATAACAGGGTCGGTTGAATATAACGGGGTCGGTTGTGGTTGAATATAACAGGGTCGGTTGTGGTTGAATATAACAGGGTCGGTTGAATACAACAGGGTCGGTTGTGGTTGAATATAACAGGGTCGGTTGTGGTTGAATATAACAGGGTCGGTTGTGGTTGAATATAACAGGGTCGGTTGTGGTTGAATACAACAGGGTCGGTTGTGGTTGAATATAACAGGGTCGGTTGAATATAACGGGGTCGGTTGTGGTTGAATATAACAGGGTCGGTTGAATACAACAGGGTCGGTTGTGGTTGAATATAACAGGGTCGGTTGTGGTTGAATATAACAGGGTCGGTTGTGGTTGAATATAACAGGGTCGGTTGTGGTTGAATACAACAGGGTCGGTTGTGGTTGAATATAACAGGGTCGGTTGAATATAACAGGGTCGGTTGTGGTTGAATATAACAGGGTCGGTTGTGGTTGAATATAACAGGGTCGGTTGTGGTTGAATATAACAGGGTCGGTTGTGGTTGAATATAACAGGGTCGGTTGTGGTTGAATCCAACGGGGTCGGTTGTGGTTGAATATAACAGGGTCGGTTGTGGTTGAATATAACAGGGTCGGTTGTGGTTGAATATAACAGGGTCGGTTGTGGTTGAACATAACTAAGACACCACAACATATCTGTAAAGGTACTGTACTGTACCCCATTCAACAGGGCACATCTGTGGTGGTCTATGGTCATTGGCCAGTGGCAGGGCTTGAGCTGGTCATAGGAGCAGCTCTCTCTCTACAAAAGCTTTGCTGCTGTCGAGAAACCAGAGAAACAGTTGGTTATCCGTAATAACACAGTGACTTTCACAATATCAGTGGGCGGGAGGCCACAAGCTAGTCAATCACCACTGAAAACCATCAGCACATGAACACATGCACCGTACGTACAGGAACCTGTTCCAAAACAAAACCCCCCCAGATTGAAACACGTATTTAACATGCGCCAGTTAAAACAGCTACAATGTGACGTTGTTTCTCTTCACAACAGTAGAAACACAACAGAATTGCATGCTTCATATCCTTTAAACAACTTCTATGGAAACGCATCTCATTACATTTGTTCTGTAACCCTTTCTACTTCCTGGAAGGGGGGGGGGGGGGGGGTCTCGTTTAACTTATTAACAGCCCATAAGGCTGTGAACAAATGTCTCGAAGGCTCTGCTTAAGGATCATTCTAACATTTTAAATTTGAAATGCAATTTACCATTTTAAAGTCTTTTTATTTATTTTTTATTTTTATAAAACACATATATTTAAGAGAAACATGTCAAAATATAACCACGTAGTTAACATCAATAACCACATTATCTGTGACAGGAAGTGTCCCAAAGTGCACCCTATATAGTGCACTACTGCAGACCACAGGGACCAGAGCCCTATGGGTCCTGGTCTAAAGTAGTGCACTATATAGGGTGCCCTTTGGGACACGTCCCTGGGGACAGTCCTCTTCCTTTATTTCACTAGAGGTACTTCCAACCATGACTAAAGGCCTTTAACAGTATCTGCATAGTACTATATGGAGACCCCAATCTTTAACTGGAGTCTGAAAAATACCAGCACAAATATCAATTTAAAATAGTACATCTTAACACAAGTGTATCAAGCCTGAAAAACACATCCAACACATCCACATTCTAACAGTAAAATAACTAAATTCTCTTTCCATCCATGGGACAAATATCACAACCTTTCTCTCCCTCTCTCTCTCATTCCATCCCTCTCTCTCCATCCCTCTCTCTCTCTCATTCCATCCCTCTCTCTCTCATTCCATCCCTCTCTCTCTCATTCCCTCTTTCTCTCTCTCTCTCTCTCTCATTCCCTCTCTCTCTCTCTCATTCCCTCTCTCTCTCTCTCATTCCCTCTCTCTCTCTCTCATTCCCTCTCTCTCTCTCTCATTCCCTCTCTCTCTCTCATTCCCTCTCTCTCTCTCTCTCTCTCATTCCCTCTCTCTCTCTCTCTCATTCCCTCTTTCTCTCGCTCTCATTCCCTCTCTCTCTCTCTCTCTCATTCCCTCTCTCTCTCAAACGGTTTACGATACACAAGAGCTAGGAGGACCTAGTTGAGTGCAGTGGGTGTGTCCAGAACACTGACAACCAAACAGAGAGTCCAGTTGACAGCCTTAAAACAGGACGGGATACGTCTCAACCTGCACCCTATTCCCTATGTAGTGCACTACTGCAGACCAGGGCCCTATTCCCTATGTAGTGCACTACTGCAGACCAGGGCCCTATTCCCTATGTAGTGCACTACTGCAGACCAGGGCCCTATTCCCTATGTAGTGCACTACTTTAGACCAGGGCCCTATTCCCTATGTAGTGCACTACTGCAGACCAGGGCCCTATTCCCTATGTACTGCACTACTGCAGACCAGGGCCCTATTCCCTATGTAGTGCACTACTTTAGACCAGGGCCCTATTCCCTATGTAGTGCACTACTTTAGACCAGGGCCCTATTCCCTATGTAGTGCACTACTGCAGACCAGGGCCCTATTCCCTATGTAGTGCACTACTGCAGACCAGGGCCCTATTCCCTATGTAGTGCACTACTGCAGACCAGGGCCCTATTCCCTATGTAGTGCACTACTGCAGACCAGGGCCCTATTCCCTATGTAGTGCACTACTGCAGACCAGGGCCCTATTCCCTGACTGGGATCATGAGAGATCAAATACATGGCGAGTGGACTGGATCACATCGTGACTGGGATCACGAGAGATCAAATACATGGCGAGTGGACTGGATCACATCGTGACTGGGATCACGAGAGATCAAATACATGGCGAGTGGACTGGATCACATCGTGACTGGGATCACGAGAGCCTGGAGATGTTGTCAGGTTGGGAGTGGTTAGAGAGGAGGAGGGAGGAGTCTGGAGAACATGGCTGCCTCTCATTGGCCCCGTTGTCTTCAGTGTCATCATTTGAAGGCATGGCTCTTCTTCTTCATCAGTTTGCTCCAAAGGTGGAGGGGGGAGGGGCTATTTGGATTCACCCAATAAGAACTGGAAATAGAATAACAAAGACTGGTTAGTGGAGGTAACAGACTGGTTAGTGGAGGTAACAGACTGGTTAGTGGACGTAACAGACTGGTTAGTGGAGGTCGGTGGACGTAACAGACTGGTTAGTGGAGGTAACAGACTGGTTAGTGGAGGTAACAGACTGGTTAGTGGAGGTAACAGACTGGTTAGTGGAGGTAACAGACTGGTTAGTGGAGGTAACAGACTGGTTAGTGGAGGTCGGTGGACGTAACAGACTGGTTAGTGGAGGTAACAGACTGGTCGGTGGACGTAACAGACTGGTTAGTGGAGGTCGGTGGACGTAACAGACTGGTTATTGGAGGTTAGTGGACGTAACAGACTGGTTAGTGGAGGTAAGAGACTGGTTAGTGGAGGTTGGTGGACGTAACAGACTGGTTAGTGGAGGTCGGTGGACGTAACAGACTGGTTAGTGGAGGTAACAGACTGGTTAGTGAAGGTTGGTGGACGTAACAGACTGGTTAGTGGAGGTCGGTGGACGTAACAGACTGGTTAGTGGAGGTAACAGACTGGTTAGTGGAGGTAACAGACTGGTTAGTGGAGGTAACAGACTGGTTAGTGGAGGTCGGTGGACGTAACAGACTGGTTAGTGGAGGTTGGTGGACGTAACAGACTGGTTAGTGGAGGTAACAGACTGGTTAGTGGAGGTAACAGCCTGGTTAGTGGAGGTAACAGACTGGTTAGTGGAGGTAACAGACTGGTTAGTGGAGGTCGGTGGACGTAACAGACTGGTTAGTGGAGGTAACAGACTGGTTAGTGGAGGTCGGTGGACGTAACAGACTGGTTAGTGGAGGTAACAGACTGGTTAGTGGAGGTAACAGACTGGTTAGTGGAGGTAACAGACTGGTTAGTGGAGGTAACAGACTGGTTAGTGGAGGTAACAGACTGGTTAGTGGAGGTAACAGACTGGTTAGTGGAGGTCGGTGGACGTAACAGACTGGTTAGTGGAGGTTGGTGGACGTAACAGACTGGTTAGTGGAGGTAACAGACTGGTTAGTGGAGGTAACAGACTGGTTAGTGGATGTAACAGACTGGTTAGTGGAGGTAACAGACTGGTTAGTGGAGGTTGGTGGACGTAACAGACTGGTTAGTGGAGGTCGGTGGATGTAACAGACTGGTTAGTGGAGGTTGGTGGACGTAACAGACTGGTTAGTGGAGGTAACAGACTGGTTAGTGAAGGTTGGTGGACGTAACAGACTGGTTAGTGGAGGTAACAGACTGGTTAGTGGAGGTAAGACTGGTTAGTGGAGGTAACAGACTGGTTAGTGGAGGTTGGTGGACGTAACAGACTGGTTAGTGGAGGTCGGTGGACGTAACAGACTGGTTAGTGGAGGTAACAGACTGGTCGGTGGAGGTAACTGACTGGTTAGTGGAGGTCGGTGGACGTAACAGACTGGTTAGTGGAGGTCGGTGGACGTAACAGACTGGTTAGTGGAGGTCGGTGGACGTAACAGACTGGTTAGTGGAGGTCGGTGGATGTAACAGACTGGTTAGTGGAGGTCGGTGGACGTAACAGACTGGTTAGTGGAGGTCGGTGGACGTAACAGACTGGTTAGTGGAGGTAACAGACTGGTTAGTGGAGGTTGGTGGACGTAACAGACGGGTTAGTGGAGGTCGGTGGACGTAACAGACTGGTTAGTGGAGGTAACAGACTGGTTAGTGAAGGTTGGTGGACGTAACAGACTGGTTAGTGGAGGTCGGTGGACGTAACAGACTGGTTAGTGGAGGTAACAGACTGGTTAGTGGAGGTAACAGACTGGTTAGTGGAGGTAACAGACTGGTTAGTGGAGGTAACAGACTGGTTAGTGGAGGTAACAGACTGGTTAGTGGAGGTCGGTGGACGTAACAGACTGGTTAGTGGAGGTAACAGACTGGTCGGTGGACGTAACAGACTGGTTAGTGGAGGTCGGTGGACGTAACAGACTGGTTAGTGGAGGTTAGTGGACGTAACAGACTGGTTAGTGGAGGTAACAGACTGGTTAGTGGAGGTTGGTGGACGTAACAGACTGGTTAGTGGAGGTCGGTGGACGTAACAGACTGGTTAGTGGAGGTAACAGACTGGTTAGTGAAGGTTGGTGGACGTAACAGACTGGTTAGTGGAGGTCGGTGGACGTAACAGACTGGTTAGTGGAGGTAACAGACTGGTTAGTGGAGGTAACAGACTGGTTAGTGGAGGTAACAGACTGGTTAGTGGAGGTCGGTGGACGTAACAGACTGGTTAGTGGAGGTTGGTGGACGTAACAGACTGGTTAGTGGAGGTAACAGACTGGTTAGTGGAGGTAACAGCCTGGTTAGTGGAGGTAACAGACTGGTTAGTGGAGGTAACAGACTGGTTAGTGGAGGTCGGTGGACGTAACAGACTGGTTAGTGGAGGTAACAGACTGGTTAGTGGAGGTCGGTGGACGTAACAGACTGGTTAGTGGAGGTAACAGACTGGTTAGTGGAGGTAACAGACTGGTTAGTGGAGGTAACAGACTGGTTAGTGGAGGTAACAGACTGGTTAGTGGAGGTAACAGACTGGTTAGTGGAGGTCGGTGGACGTAACAGACTGGTTAGTGGAGGTTGGTGGACGTAACAGACTGGTTAGTGGAGGTAACAGACTGGTTAGTGGAGGTAACAGACTGGTTAGTGGATGTAACAGACTGGTTAGTGGAGGTAACAGACTGGTTAGTGGAGGTTGGTGGACGTAACAGACTGGTTAGTGGAGGTCGGTGGATGTAACAGACTGGTTAGTGGAGGTTGGTGGACGTAACAGACTGGTTAGTGGAGGTAACAGACTGGTTAGTGAAGGTTGGTGGACGTAACAGACTGGTTAGTGGAGGTAACAGACTGGTTAGTGGAGGTAAGACTGGTTAGTGGAGGTAACAGACTGGTTAGTGGAGGTTGGTGGACGTAACAGACTGGTTAGTGGAGGTCGGTGGACGTAACAGACTGGTTAGTGGAGGTAACAGACTGGTCGGTGGAGGTAACTGACTGGTTAGTGGAGGTCGGTGGACGTAACAGACTGGTTAGTGGAGGTCGGTGGACGTAACAGACTGGTTAGTGGAGGTCGGTGGACGTAACAGACTGGTTAGTGGAGGTCGGTGGATGTAACAGACTGGTTAGTGGAGGTCGGTGGACGTAACAGACTGGTTAGTGGAGGTCGGTGGACGTAACAGACTGGTTAGTGGAGGTAACAGACTGGTCGGTGGACGTAACAGACTGGTTAGTGGAGGTCGGTGGACGTAACAGACGGGTTAGTGGAGGTCGGTGGACGTAACAGACTGGTTAGTGGAGGTAACAGACTCGTTAGTGAAGGTTGGTGGACGTAACAGACTGGTTAGTGGAGGTCGGTGGACGTAACAGACTGGTTAGTGGAGGTAACAGACTGGTTAGTGGAGGTAACAGACGGGTTAGTGGAGGTTGGTGGACGTAACAGACTGGTTAGTGGAGGTTGGTGGATGTAACAGACTGGTTAGTGGACGTAACAGACTGGTTAGTGGAGGTCGGTGGACGTAACAGACTGGTTAGTGGAGGTTGGTGGATGTAACAGACTGGTTAGTGGAGGTAACAGACTGGTTAGTGGAGGTAACAGACTGGTTAGTGGAGGTAACAGACTGGTTAGTGGATGTAACAGACTGGTTAGTGGAGGTAACAGACTGGTTAGTGGAGGTCGGTGGACGTAACAGACTGGTTAGTGGAGGTAACAGACTGGTTAGTGGAGGTAACAGACTGGTTAGTGGAGGTAACAGACTGGTTAGTGGAGGTAACAGACTGGTTAGTGGAGGTCGGTGGACGTAACAGACTGGTTAGTGGAGGTAACAGACTGGTTAGTGGAGGTAACAGACTGGTTAGTGGAGGTAACAGACTGGTTAGTGGAGGTAACAGACTGGTTAGTGGAGGTTGGTGGATGTAACAGACTGGTTAGTGGATGTAACAGACTGGTTAGTGGAGGTAACAGACTGGTTAGTGGAGGTAACAGACTGGTTAGTGGAGGTAACAGACTGGTTAGTGGAGGTCGGTGGACGTAACAGACTGGTTAGTGGAGGTTGGTGGAGGTAACAGACTGGTTAGTGGATGTAACAGACTGGTTAGTGGAGGTAACAGACTGGTTAGTGGAGGTAACAGACTGGTTAGTGGAGGTTGGTGGACGTAACAGACTGGTTAGTGGAGGTCGGTGGACGTAACAGACTGGTTAGTGGAGGTTAGTGGACGTAACAGACTGGTTAGTGGAGGTAACAGACTGGTTAGTGGAGGTTGGTGGACGTAACAGACTGGTTAGTGGAGGTCGGTGGATGTAACAGACTGGTTAGTGGAGGTTGGTGGACGTAACAGACTGGTTAGTGGAGGTAAGACTGGTTAGTGAAGGTTGGTGGACGTAACAGACTGGTTAGTGGAGGTAACAGACTGGTTAGTGGAGGTCGGTGGACGTAACAGACTGGTTAGTGGAGGTAACAGACTGGTTAGTGGAGGTCGGTGGACGTAACAGACTGGTTAGTGGAGGTCGGTGGACGTAACAGACTGGTTAGTGGAGGTCGGTGGACGTAACAGACTGGTTAGTGGAGGTCGGTGGACGTAACAGACTGGTTAGTGGAGGTAACAGACTGGTTAGTGGAGGTAACAGACTGGTTAGTGGAGGTTGGTGGACGTAACAGACTGGTTAGTGGAGGTTGGTGGATGTAACAGACTGGTTAGTGGAGGTAACAGACTGGTTAGTGGAGGTCGGTGGACGTAACAGACTGGTTAGTGGAGGTAACAGACTGGTTAGTGAAGGTTGGTGGACGTAACAGACTGGTTAGTGGAGGTAACAGACTGGTTAGTGGAGGTCGGTGGAGGTAACAGACTGGTTAGTGGAGGTTGGTGGACGTAACATACTGGTTAGTGGAGGTAACAGACTGGTTAGTGGAGGTAACAGACTGGTTAGTGGAGGTCGGTGGAGGTTACAGACTAGTTAGTGGAGGTCGGTGGACGTAACAGACTGGTTAGTGGAGGTCGGTGGAGGTAACAGACTGGTTAGTGGAGGTCGGTGGACGTAACAGACTGGTTAGTGGAGGTAACAGACTGGTTAGTGGAGGTCGGTGGACGTAACAGACTGGTTAGTGGAGGTAACAGACTGGTTAGTGGAGGTAACAGACTGGTTAGTGGAGGTAACAGACTGGTTAGTGGAGGTTGGTGGACGTAACAGACTGGTTAGTGGAGGTTGGTGGATGTAACAGACTGGTTAGTGGAGGTAACAGACTGGTTAGTGGAGGTTGGTGGACGTAACACACTGGTTAGTGGAGGTTGGTGGACGTAACAGACTGGCTAGTGGAGGTCGGTGGACGTAACAGACTGGTTAGTGGAGGTCGGTGGACGTAACACACTGGTTAGTGGAGGTTGGTGGACGTAACAGACTGGTTAGTGGAGGTCGGTGGACGTAACAGACTGGTTAGTGGAGGTCGGTGGACGTAACAGACTGGTTAGTGGAGGTAACAGACTGGTTAGTGAAGGTTGGTGGACGTAACAGACTGGTTAGTGGAGGTCGGTGGACGTAACAGACTGGTTAGTGGAGGTCGGTGGACGTAACAGACTGGTTAGTGGAGGTAACAGACTGGTTAGTGGAGGTAACAGACTGGTTAGTGGAGGTAACAGACTGGTTAGTGGAGGTAACAGACTGGTTAGTGGAGGTAACAGACTGGTTAGTGGAGGTAACAGACTGGTTAGTGGAGGTAAGACTAGTTAGTGGAGGTAACAGACTGGTTAGTGGACGTAACAGACTGGTTAGTGGACGTAACAGACTGGTTAGTGGAGGTAACAGACTGGTTAGTGGAGGTCGGTGGACGTAACAGACTGGTTAGTGGAGGTAACAGACTGGTTAGTGGAGGTCGGTGGACGTAACAGACTGGTTAGTGGAGGTTGGTGGATGTAACAGACTGGTTAGTGGAGGTAACAGACTGGTTAGTGGATGTAACAGACTGGTTAGTGGACGTAACAGACTGGTTAGTGGAGGTAACAGACTGGTTAGTGGAGGTCGGTGGACGTAACAGACTGGTTAGTGGAGGTCGGTGGACGTAACAGACTGGTTAGTGGAGGTAACAGACTGGTTAGTGGAGGTAGCAGACTGGTTAGTGGAGGTTGGTGGACGTAACAGACTGGTTAGTGGAGGTTGGTGGATGTAACAGACTGGTTAGTGGAGGTAACAGACTGGTTAGTGGAGGTCGGTGGACGTAACAGACTGGTTAGTGGAGGTAACAGACTGGTTAGTGAAGGTTGGTGGACGTAACAGACTGGTTAGTGGAGGTAACAGACTGGTTAGTGGAGGTCGGTGGACGTAACAGACTGGTTAGTGGAGGTCGGTGGAGGTAACAGACTGGTTAGTGGAGGTAACAGACTGGTTAGTGGAGGTAACAGACTGGTTAGTGGAGGTCGGTGGACGTAACAGACTGGTTAGTGGAGGTAACAGACTGGTTAGTGGAGGTAACAGACTGGTTAGTGGAGGTAACAGACTGGTTAGTGGAGGTAACAGACTGGTTAGTGGAGGTTGGTGGATGTAACAGACTGGTTAGTGGATGTAACAGACTGGTTAGTGGAGGTAACAGACTGGTTAGTGGAGGTAACAGACTGGTTAGTGGAGGTAACAGACTGGTTAGTGGAGGTCGGTGGACGTAACAGACTGGTTAGTGGAGGTTGGTGGAGGTAACAGACTGGTTAGTGGATGTAACAGACTGGTTAGTGGAGGTAACAGACTGGTTAGTGGAGGTAACAGACTGGTTAGTGGAGGTTGGTGGACGTAACAGACTGGTTAGTGGAGGTCGGTGGACGTAACAGACTGGTTAGTGGAGGTTAGTGGACGTAACAGACTGGTTAGTGGAGGTAACAGACTGGTTAGTGGAGGTTGGTGGACGTAACAGACTGGTTAGTGGAGGTCGGTGGATGTAACAGACTGGTTAGTGGAGGTTGGTGGACGTAACAGACTGGTTAGTGGAGGTAAGACTGGTTAGTGAAGGTTGGTGGACGTAACAGACTGGTTAGTGGAGGTAACAGACTGGTTAGTGGAGGTCGGTGGACGTAACAGACTGGTTAGTGGAGGTAACAGACTGGTTAGTGGAGGTCGGTGGACGTAACAGACTGGTTAGTGGAGGTCGGTGGACGTAACAGACTGGTTAGTGGAGGTCGGTGGACGTAACAGACTGGTTAGTGGAGGTCGGTGGACGTAACAGACTGGTTAGTGGAGGTAACAGACTGGTTAGTGGAGGTAACAGACTGGTTAGTGGAGGTTGGTGGACGTAACAGACTGGTTAGTGGAGGTTGGTGGATGTAACAGACTGGTTAGTGGAGGTAACAGACTGGTTAGTGGAGGTCGGTGGACGTAACAGACTGGTTAGTGGAGGTAACAGACTGGTTAGTGAAGGTTGGTGGACGTAACAGACTGGTTAGTGGAGGTAACAGACTGGTTAGTGGAGGTCGGTGGAGGTAACAGACTGGTTAGTGGAGGTTGGTGGACGTAACATACTGGTTAGTGGAGGTAACAGACTGGTTAGTGGAGGTAACAGACTGGTTAGTGGAGGTCGGTGGAGGTTACAGACTAGTTAGTGGAGGTCGGTGGACGTAACAGACTGGTTAGTGGAGGTCGGTGGAGGTAACAGACTGGTTAGTGGAGGTCGGTGGACGTAACAGACTGGTTAGTGGAGGTAACAGACTGGTTAGTGGAGGTCGGTGGACGTAACAGACTGGTTAGTGGAGGTAACAGACTGGTTAGTGGAGGTAACAGACTGGTTAGTGGAGGTAACAGACTGGTTAGTGGAGGTTGGTGGACGTAACAGACTGGTTAGTGGAGGTTGGTGGACGTAACAGACTGGTTAGTGGAGGTAACAGACTGGTTAGTGGAGGTTGGTGGACGTAACACACTGGTTAGTGGAGGTTGGTGGACGTAACAGACTGGCTAGTGGAGGTCGGTGGACGTAACAGACTGGTTAGTGGAGGTCGGTGGACGTAACACACTGGTTAGTGGAGGTTGGTGGACGTAACAGACTGGTTAGTGGAGGTCGGTGGACGTAACAGACTGGTTAGTGGAGGTCGGTGGACGTAACAGACTGGTTAGTGGAGGTAACAGACTGGTTAGTGAAGGTTGGTGGACGTAACAGACTGGTTAGTGGAGGTCGGTGGACGTAACAGACTGGTTAGTGGAGGTCGGTGGACGTAACAGACTGGTTAGTGGAGGTAACAGACTGGTTAGTGGAGGTAACAGACTGGTTAGTGGAGGTAACAGACTGGTTAGTGGAGGTAACAGACTGGTTAGTGGAGGTAACAGACTGGTTAGTGGAGGTAACAGACTGGTTAGTGGAGGTAAGACTAGTTAGTGGAGGTAACAGACTGGTTAGTGGACGTAACAGACTGGTTAGTGGATGTAACAGACTGGTTAGTGGAGGTAACAGACTGGTTAGTGGAGGTCGGTGGACGTAACAGACTGGTTAGTGGAGGTAACAGACTGGTTAGTGGAGGTCGGTGGACGTAACAGACTGGTTAGTGGAGGTTGGTGGATGTAACAGACTGGTTAGTGGAGGTAACAGACTGGTTAGTGGATGTAACAGACTGGTTAGTGGACGTAACAGACTGGTTAGTGGAGGTAACAGACTGGTTAGTGGAGGTCGGTGGACGTAACAGACTGGTTAGTGGAGGTCGGTGGACGTAACAGACTGGTTAGTGGAGGTAACAGACTGGTTAGTGGAGGTAGCAGACTGGTTAGTGGAGGTTGGTGGACGTAACAGACTGGTTAGTGGAGGTTGGTGGATGTAACAGACTGGTTAGTGGAGGTAACAGACTGGTTAGTGGAGGTCGGTGGACGTAACAGACTGGTTAGTGGAGGTAACAGACTGGTTAGGTGAAGGTTGGTGGACGTAACAGACTGGTTAGTGGAGGTAACACGACTGGTTTAGTGGAGGTCGGTGGACGTAACAGACTGGTTAGTGGAGGGTCGTTGGAGGGTTAACAGACTGGTTAGTGGAGGTTGGTGGACGTAACATACTGGTTAGTAGAGGTAACAGACTGGTTAGTGGAGGTTGGTGGACGTAACAGACTGGTTAGTGGAGGTAACAAGGACTGGTGTAGTGGAGGTAACAGACTGGTTCGTTGGAAGGTAACAGTACTGGTTAGTGGAAGGTAACAGACTGGTTAGTGGACGGTCGTGATGGACGTAACAGACTGGTAGTGGAGGTAACAGGACTGGTCGGCTGGACGTAACAGACTGGTTATAGTGGAGGTCGGTGGACGTAAACGACTGGTTAGTGGAGTGTTAGGTGAGCGTAACCAGACTGGTTAGTGGACGGTAACAAGGACTGGTTAGTGGAAGGGTCGGTGGACGTAACAGACTGGTTAGTGGAGGTCGGTGGCGTAACAGACTGGTTTAGTGGAGGTAACAGACTGGCTAGTGGAAGGTTTGGTGGACGTAACAGACTGGTTCAGTGAGAGGGGGGAAGTACAGGTTGGCGGTAACAGGACTGGTTAGTGGAGGTCAACAGACTGGTTAGTGGAGGTCGGTGGACGTAACAGACTGGTTAGTGGAGGTAACAGACTGGTTAGTGGAGGTAACAGACTGGTTGTGGAGGTAACAGACTGGTTAGTGGAGGTCGGTGGACGTAACAGACTGGTTAGTGGAGGTGGTGGACGTAACAGACTGGTTAGTGGAGGTAACAGACTGGTTAGTGGAGGTAACAGCCTGGTTAGTGGAGGTAACAGACTGGTTAGTGGAGGTAACAGGACTGGTTAGTGGAGGTCGGTGGACGTAACAGACTGGTTAGTGGAGGTAACAGACTGGTTAGTGGAGGTCGGTGGACGTAACAGACTGGTTAGTGGAGGTAACAGACTGGTTAGTGGAGGTAACAGACTGGTTAGTGGAGGTAACAGACTGGTTAGTGGAGGTAACAGACTGGTTAGTGGAGGTCGGTGGACGTAACAGACTGGTTAGTGGAGGTTGGTGGACGTAACAGACTGGTTAGTGGAGGTAACAGACTGGTTAGTGGAGGT